>NW_007736325.1:61049-65998 GCF_000696425.1 Galeopterus variegatus | reverse complement strand
TAATACACTTTTCCCAATACAATTAAAAAATGCACTTATTGGGCCGGCCCTGTGGTGCACTTGGGAGAGTGCAGCGCTTGGGAGCGCAGCGGAGCTCCTGCCGCGGGTTCGGATCCTATATAGGGATGGCCGGGGCGCTCACTGGCTGAGCGCAGTGCAGGTGACACCAAGCCAAGGGTTGCATCCCCTTACAGGTCACAAAAACGACAAAAAAANGCTGTTCTCACCATCTACTGTGACTCTGCCCTTAGATTCTTTCTGTGGTGGAGTCAAGAACTGGGAAAGAGGACTGGGTGGTTGAGGCTGACTGTTGGGGACCCCGGACCCTACCTCTGACATGATAAGAGCAGGGCCAGAAGTTGTGACTCCGCAGGAAGCCCAGGGCTGGCCTCTGCTGCAGGGACACTCATGGGCCACAGGCTCCCAGGTGGTGCCCTTCAGCTTTGCCCGCAGCCTCTGCAAGTGTCCTGGACGACTATGCAGCTCCTCACATGTCTTTAACTTAACATCTGCAATTTTCTCCATATGCAGAAATCGTTCCAAAGAATGTAATTTCAGGGTAATATAAATTTTTTTTTTTTTTTTGTCCTTTTCCGTGTCCGGCAACGGATCGCAACCCTCAGTGTCGCCCCCGTACCGGACCGGGACCGGCAACGGGATCGCAGCCCTCGGTGTTGCTCCCGCGCCTCGCTCAGCCAGTGAGTGGGAACCGGTCTGTATGTGGGATCCGAACCCTCGGCGGGAGCGCCGCCGCGCTTCCCAAGCGGCGCACCATCGCAGTGTGCCACCGGGCCGGCCCTAAATATTCAATCTTTAAAATAAAACCACTATCACTTGTTAAAAATATTCGATGGAATCTAAATACCATAGTGATTTGATATTGAGCATTATCTCCTTAAAAACTATGTGAAGAAACTGTTTCTTTAACATTGGGAAATTCTGTTTTATTTGCTGACCTTCTTAAACTTGTCTTTCTATTGTATCTCCCACAAAATTGTATTATAATTTAGTGTGTTTTTATGCTTCTCTTTTATTGATTACCTGAAATGCATGTCTAAAATAACATTATCTATATAATCAAATTTTGTAAAAATTAATATTAATTGTGGTGAAAAACGCATAACATAAAATTTATCATCTCGGTCTCAGCCTGTCCTCCGCCAACCAGGTCCCCTCCCCACAGCAACAGGGCTTCCCTGCCTCCTCACGGTGACGGCGACAGGGGCTTGCCCTGCCGTGACCACCATGCCATTGATGTTGCTTTTTAGTCGTCAAGGAAAGCTTTGACTGCAAAAATGATATGTCCCACTCTCAGACAAAGAGAAGAAAAAGATCACAAGAGAACTTCTTCAAACGATTTTAGCACGGAAACCTAAAATGTGCAGCTTTCTTGAGTGGAGAGATCTGAAGAGTGTTTACAAAAGACATGCTACCATCCAAGTACTAACCAGGCCTGATCCTGCTTAGCTTCCGAGACCGGACGAGATCGGGCACGTTCAGGGTGGTATGGCCGTATTTGCAAAATAGACATCTGATAAAGGATTAATATCCAGAATATACAAGGAACTGAAACAACATTACAACAAAAAAACTAGTAACCCAATTAAAAAATGAGCAAAAGAGCTAAGTAGGCATTTCTCAAAGGAAGATATATGAATGGCCAACAGACACATGAAAAAATGCTCAACAGCACTCAGCATCCGGGAAATGCAAATCAAAACCACTGAGATACCATCTCACCCGTTAGGATGGCCAATATCCAAAAGCCTGAGTGATAAACGCTGGTGAGGTTGTTGAGAAAAAGGAACCCTCATACATTGTTGGTGGGACTGCAAAATTGTGCAGCCTCTATGGAAAATGGTGTGGAGGTTCCTCCAACAATCGCAGATAGATCTACGATATGACTCAGCTATCCTACTGCTGGGAATTTACCCAGAGGAATGGAAATCATCAAGTCAAAGGTATACCTGTTCCCCAATGTTCATCGCAGCACTCTTTACAATAGCTAAGAGTTGGAACCAGCCCAAATGTCCATCATCAGTTGAGTGGATACGGAAAATGTGGTACATCAACACAATGGAATCCTACTCTGCTATAAAAAAGAATGAAATACTGCCATTTGCAACAACATGGATGGACCTAGAGAGAATTAGGTTGAGTGAAACAAGTCAGGTGCAGAAAGAGAAATATCACATGTTCTCGCTTATTTGTGGGAGCTAAAAATAAATAAATAAATACACAAATAAACTGGGGGGGGAGGGAAGAAGACACAACAATTGCAATTCCTCAAAGTTGATAGGACAAGCAAACGGAAAGGAGATTGTTGGGAGGGAGGGGGGAGAGGGAGGAGGTAGGGAGGTTTTGGTAATTGTTGCTTTGCGTTGCTTTGCCCCCCATGGATTTGTCACCCCACTTCCCCTGGGTGATGGAGATGAAAGGATTACTCAAAGCCCATCTCTTCTGAGCAGTGAGAGGCCCTGAAGTGGTGAATCTCCCTTTGGGACACTCAAGCAAGAGCCATCCCTTCCTTGGGAAATTAGTGCCGAATTGGGGTTCTCTTCCTACATTTATTTTCCAGACTGGGAAGTTACAGGAAGAGACCAAAGGTTTATAGTTTAACAATATAGGCTGGTAACTTTCAGTGAAACAAGCCAGATGACATTCCAGTAAGGCAATTAAGTGGTCCTATCAACAACAGTTTGATCTTAGCAAACATTCCTTGCTATAGTAATTCTCAGTATCTTTACATAACAATCAGTAACTAGTCTGTCTTTGAGCCAGCAACCTGCTGTGCCACAATTCTTATATTGCAACAGAGACTTATACCCTGAGGGAAATTTCCAGTCCTCCGCAAGGTCGATATTTGAAACTGCAAGGATTTGGAAAACCAGGCCCTGTGAAGTACCTATGCTTTATAGTATATTCCACAGGTAATGGGCCACAATAATCAACCACATTGTATATTGACAAAATAAAATAAAATTAAAACAAACAAACAAACAAATAAAAAAAAAGAAAGATATGCTAGTCTGTTTTTTTGCTGTGCTATTGAAGATCAGGACAATGAGCTAATTACCCTGGAAGTAATTCATCCTTACGTGGAATTACTTGACCAGTATTTTGGCAGCGTGTGTGAACTTGATATCATCTTTAATTTTGAGAAGGCGTATTTTATTTTGGATGAGTTTCTTTTGGAAGGGGAAGTTCAGGAAACATCCAAGAAAAATGTCCTTTAAAGCAATCGAGCAGGCCGATCTACAGCAGGAGCCACGTCATCAATATTTTAATGCCCCCGTGTCCTAAATGACTACTCATCGAGTATGCAGAATTTCACAGAGGAAATAGCTGATATACACATAAAAAAAATATCCTCAGCTTGGTGACCGATTATCTCGTGTAGTAGAACATTTCAGAACCAGTGTCTTTATGATTGTATTTTTTTCCTGTTCCTATTCCTAACTCTTTTCCATTCAAATTTTCATTCTCTACATGTGATCTTAATATAGCTTATTCCTATCCACAACTGATTTAATTTTATCTTGAAAGAATATGGCCTGTGAATGTTTAGAGTGATATTTCATCTTAATCACATCCATGTTATCATTAATGAACCATCTATGCTTAATCTTGTAAGAGGAAAACCTGGCAATCATTAAAATGTTTACTACAGAAAATATATATAGCTGGAGTGCTAGGTGAAAATAAGCAGTGCATAACATATGTTGTGTGTGGTTTGGTGTTCAAATATTAGAGGGGAAAAATTGTATTTAGTGTGATTGGCTATCTTAGTCTATATGAACTAATGTGTTCTAATGTATCACATAAAAGTGTATGTGGAAATAATTCGAGAAAGTAAAATTTATACTGTTATATAATATTTAAGGTTAAAATATTCAGGGTTTTTTTTTTGTTGTTGTTGTTGTTTTTAAGATGACCGGTAAGGGGATCTTAGAGAAAGTAAAATTTATACTGTTATATAATATTTAAGGTTAAAATATTCAGGGTTTTTTTTTTTGTTGTTGTTGTTGTTTGTAAGATGACCGGTAAGGGGATCTTAGCCCTTGACTTGGTGTTGTCAGCACCACGCTCACCCAGTGAGCAAACCGGCCATCCCCATATGGGATCCGAACCCGTGGCCTTGGTGTTATCAGCACCACACTCTCCCAAGTGAGTCATGGGCTGGTCCAAAATATTCAGTTTTTAAGAAACATTGTAGTGCCACATTTATTGAAACACATTTGTGCTGTATAGTAATATTGAACAATCCCTTGAAAAACGATCTAAAAGCTGTATCGGAAAAGTCTCTTGCAATATCTGTTGCCCAATAGTAACCCTTCCAAAGTTTAATTTTAAAATACTGAGTTTATTTATATAGTTGAAAAATTCTAACATTCTGTTTCAATACCTTAATACTTATATTTTGCTATTTATGGTTTTCTAATATATTAAGTCATTTAAATACTTAGTGCTTTGTTAACTATGGCTTTACATTTCTGAACATTAAAACCTTTAATATTGATTGCTATTGTATGTGCTTTTAATAAAACATGCAGCATATTTTATTATAAAAGGTACCAAATAAGTAATTGTTTATATTCAATAAGACAGTTTAAAGCCTGAGTTAAATAAGTTGGTTAAAGTACCCCAAAATGATTCTGAAAGGCCATCATTAAACAGTAACTTCAGAAGATGCTTGGGGCCGGCCCGGTGGCGCGCTGCTACAGTGCGCTGCTTGGGAAGCGTGGCAGCGTTCCCGCCGAGGGTTCGGATCCCACATACAGACCGGCCGCTCACTGGCTGAGCGAGATGCGGGAGCAACACCGAGGGTTGCGATCCCGTTGCCGGTCTCAGTCCGGTATGGGCGCGACACTGAGGGTTGCGATCCGTTGCCGGTCACGAAAAAAGACAAAAAGGGAAGAAAAAAAAAAGCGAGCATCTGTATATAGATA
>NW_007736325.1:50588-60070 GCF_000696425.1 Galeopterus variegatus | reverse complement strand
GCCCGTACCGGACCGGGACTGGCAATGGGATCGCAACCCTCAGTGTCACGCCCGCACCTCGCTCAGCCAGTGAGCGGGAACCGGTCTGTATGTGGGATCTGAACCCTTGGCGGGACCGCCACCACACTCCCAAGCGGCGCACTGTAGCAGTGCGCCACCGGGCCGGCCCTACAGATGCTTGCTTTAAACTACATTCTGAAATAGCTTTCCTTACATGACTAAAATGAAAGTATTGTGCGTAAAAAAAATTTTACCATCTCAACCATTTAAGTGTACAGTTCAGTCATGTTATATACATTCATATTCTAGATGTGATCAGAAATTTTAATGTTAATATATTTCCATAAGGTTTTAAATGTTAAAATTATTTCTTTTTTTTTTTCTTTTCTTTTTTATTTGACCGGTAATGGGATCGCAACCCTCGGCATGGTGTTGTCTGCACCACGCTCAACCAGTGAGGGCACCGGCCATCCCTATACAGGATCTGAACCCATGGTCTTGGCGCTACCAGCGCTGCACTCTCCCGAGTGAGCCACGGGGTCAGCCCTAAAATTATCTCTTGAATGAGTAATCGTTATAATTATTATCAGTGTACAAATGAACAAAATAACATAAATATAACATGAATTTTGTCACTGCTAAATTAAACAAATAGTAAAAATTTATCAAGACTACACTTCTTAATGAGCTTAATGTGATTCCCCAATGAGACAATAAACATTGCTAGAATAAAAAAGGCATTGCATCAGTTTCATTCTTTATTGAAAATTTGTTCTGTTTTTGTAGATGTGCACACCGATGAATCTTGCTTACGTGAAAAAGTTGATGGGAACAGAAAGTGTTTTATTATGGCAACCTCGTCAGTTATTTGGGTTCAAATACTCTACATCACACATTGACCCATCATCCCTCATCAGTTATTTGGGTTCAAATACTCTACATCACACGGCGACCCATCATCAAAAAATGTTTTCTATTTTAACTTTTTTGAGAGAGAAAAAGACTTCCTAAGGGATTTGTTACCTATAGATAGGACCATTCACTTTCTCAATTTCTGAGAATATCCAAAAAGAGTTTTCCAAAACGTAATTCAATAAGTATTAATGACATCTGTTATTTTTTTCACTTAGAGGTAACTTGTCTCATCCAATGTATTATGAAAGGATTGGAAAATTAAAATGTAAAGTTTAATACACTTTTCCCAATACAATTTAAAAATGCACTTATTTTATTACATGCTTTAAGTATCTTTTTGTCAAAACCTTAGAGCTCAGATTTAGCTCGTTTAATTTATGGAAAATGCCTTGCGCATAATTTATTTAGCAAAGTCAGTCTTCCTTGTCAATTTATTTAGGAAAGTCAGTCTTCCTTGTAAACCAGTCTGCAAATCGGACTTAAATGTATAAGAAAAAGTCTAACATAAATTTTTAATTCAAATCAATGTTACAATATATGTTTTGAATATTATAAAAACCACTGTACGAAGGATTACTTCTAATCTTGTATAAAAGACTACTAAAAGCGGTCAAGATTAAAATCACGAAGTATATAATTAATCTATTGTATGGTAAATTATGTAAACAAGAATTAATGAACATGCTGTTTCTCTTTCTTAGTTTGTCACAATGAAATGTAGTATGCAGCCACAAGTGTAAGTTATTTATGAGACAAAAAGCAATAAACACCACCTTTTTTAGTAAATGTGCATGCATGCATGCACGTGTGTACTAAACTTCAGGGTTGGCTTTTGGGAATAATTTAATAAGAATCTTGTATCTTTAATTTCATTAGACATTGAGATAAATTCTACAACTAATTTAATGAAAGATAAAGGTATATATTACTAAAAATGAACTGGTCCAATAGCTAGCAATTAGTTTTGTTTTTGGATTAATAGGAGGCGTAGGAGGAACAAATTTTAAATATTTTATAAGATGAAACAGTCTCAGGCTTGATTGCAATTGGAATACATATCTCATAATAGCAGACAAAATAGATTTTAACTACCCACTGAATAATGCACCTGCATTCAAAAGAAATCACATACATTTTTTATCTGTTCGTTTTATCCAGTACAACTTGTAAACTTTAGTAGACCCTGGAAATGCTTTACTTGTGTGTTAAAAGAATCAATGTTGCAAACCTGTGCTAGTTCGGCTGTTCAGAGATTCTTTTCCTTCTCCCTTCCCCACCCCCCCTTTCCTTTCCTTTCCTTTCCTTTATTTATTTATTTATTTATGCTCATCCTATGGCTGGTGTTGAGAACAGCTGAAAAGGGTGCTTATGCTTAATATTGCTGGGAGACATTTTTAGCTTGTATTATTCCTTCCCATGTATTTGTCTTTTTTTGCTCTCCACAGATCCTGTCAGAAGCAATGCACTCTTTGGTAAGACCTGAGGGGTGCAGACGAGAGGTCTTTAACCCCAAATTGCCAGCCCTCCCAATCTTGTATAAAAGACTACTAAAAGCAGTTAAGATTAAAATCACGAAGTATATAATTAATCTATTGTATGGTAAATTATGAAAACAAGAATTAATCAACATGCTGTTTCTCCTTCTTAGTTTGTCACAATGAAATGTAGTATGCAGCCACAAGTGTAAGTTATTTATGAGACAAAAAGCAATAAACACCACCTTTTTTAGTAAATGTGCATGCATGCGTGCACGTGTGTACTAAACTTCAGGGTTGGCTTTTGGGAATAATTTAATAAGAATCTTGTATCTTTAATTTCATTAGACATTGAGATAAATTCTACAACTAATTTAATGAAAGATAAAGGTATATATTACTAAAAATGAACTGGTCCAATAGCTAGCAATTAGTTTTGTTTTTGGATTAATAGGAGGCATAGGAGGAACAAATTTTAAATATTTTATAAGATGAAACAGTCTCAGGCTTGATTGTAATTGGAATACATATCTCATAATATCAGACAAAATAGATTTTAACTACCCACTGAATAATGCACCTGCATTCAAAAGAAATCACATACATTTTTTATCTGTTCGTTTTATCCAGTACAACTTGTAAACTTTAGTAGACCCTGGAAATGCTTTACTTGTGTGTTAAAAGAATCAATGTTGCAAACCTGTGCTAGTTCGGCTGTTCAGAGATTCTTTTCCTTCTCCCTTCCCCACCCCCCCTTTCCTTTCCTTTCCTTTCCTTTATTTATTTATTTATTTATGCTCATCCTATGGCTGGTGTTGAGAACAGCTGAAAAGGGTGCTTATGCTTAATATTGCTGGGAGACATTTTTAGCTTGTATTATTCCTTCCCATGTATTTGTCTTTTTTTGCTCTCCACAGATCCTGTCAGAAGCAATGCACTCTTTGGTAAGACCTGAGGGGTGCAGACGAGAGGTCTTTAACCCCAAATTGCCAGCCCTCCCAATCTTGTATAAAAGACTACTAAAAGCAGTTAAGATTAAAATCACGAAGTATATAATTAATCTATTGTATGGTAAATTATGAAAACAAGAATTAATCAACATGCTGTTTCTCCTTCTTAGTTTGTCACAATGAAATGTAGTATGCAGCCACAAGTGTAAGTTATTTATGAGACAAAAAGCAATAAACACCACCTTTTTTAGTAAATGTGCATGCATGCATGCACGTGTGTACTAAACTTCAGGGTTGGCTTTTGGGAATAATTTAATAAGAATCTTGTATCTTTAATTTCATTAGACATTGAGATAAATTCTACAACTAATTTAATGAAAGATAAAGGTATATATTACTAAAAATGAACTGGTCCAATAGCTAGCAATTAGTTTTGTTTTTGGATTAATAGGAGGCGTAGGAGGAACAAATTTTAAATATTTTATAAGATGAAACAGTCTCAGGCTTGATTGCAATTGGAATACATATCTCATAATAGCAGACAAAATAGATTTTAACTACCCACTGAATAATGCACCTGCATTCAAAAGAAATCACATACATTTTTTATCTGTTCGTTTTATCCAGTACAACTTGTAAACTTTAGTAGACCCTGGAAATGCTTTACTTGTGTGTTAAAAGAATCAATGTTGCAAACCTGTGCTAGTTCGGCTGTTCAGAGATTCTTTTCCTTCTCCCTTCCCCACCCCCCCTTTCCTTTCCTTTCCTTTATTTATTTATTTATTTATGCTCATCCTATGGTTGGTGTTAAGAACAGCTGAAAAGGGTGCTTATGCTTAATATTGCTGGGAGACATTTTTAGCTTGTATTATTCCTTACCATGTATTTGTCTTTTTTTGCTCTCCACAGATCCTGTCAAAAGCAATGCACTCTTTGGTAAGACCTGAGGGGTGCAGACGAGAGGTCTTTAACCCCAAATTGCCAGCCCTCCCCTGGCCATATTCTGTCGCAGATCTGGTTGGAGACATCTTGCACAAGGGCCAGTGATGGAGGCTGTGGCTTGCTCTTGACTGAAGAATGTGTAAATCAGGGAAGGACTGGAAGCCCTGAGGGGGCCTACTGTGTCCTATTCATCTATAAGGAGACCCACCCCCAAATAATACTTTTAACTGTCCTTTTTGTAGGTGCCCTGGGGTATTTTACACTCTGGAGTGTGTCCCATAGTAAGGTTGGGAATGGGTGAGGGGACACCATTCTCTGTAAAGTGGGAGAGGGGCCACTGGGCAGTTAAAAAGGTGGGGCGGGGACAGCATAAGTGACTGCGAGGACCTGCAGTGGGTCGGTTCCCGTATCTGCACACGCCTCGGCAAGTCCTCACGCACGGAGTGTCTCTCTGCACCATCCACAAGCACATCACTGTACGCTCCCAAATGCTCCCAAACCACTGCCCCACACCTCCACACTTAACAACATTGAGACTCATGTACATGCTCACACACATGCACACACACACACCCTCACACACATCACACACTCACAACTCTCTGACAGCTTCACACTCACACAGTGAGACACACGCTTCCATCCACGCACATCACGCACACCCACCCACTCACGTCCACGCTCACACATTGCAGAGGCTGATGGAAGGCTCCGGGAGGTCTTTCATTGCTCCACTGTGTACCCCAGTTTGAAGACCACTGCTCCAGGACCCCGTCTACAGCTCCCTCCCAAGACTCCCCAAAGTCTTGCTTTCCCTCTCGGAGACTGGCAGTGAGCTAATGTTTGGTTGAGATGTTCAGACCCTTCCTTTGCTAGGAAGATAGGGCTCCAGGTCCTGGCAGGTCCGCAGGAAAGCCCGGGCTGCCCACTGTGACATCAGCAAACCTCTGCCTGCCCTGGGAATCAGCAGAGTGTTTCTGTCTGAGGCAGCACAGCCGGGCAGACCCATCCTAACAGCATGAAAGCCCAGACTGCTGAGCACTGGGAGGTGAGGCCAGTCCATGTGAGGGTGCCGTACGTGTACAGTACATGCCACATTTTGGAGACTTAGTATGAAAAAGAATGAAAACTAGGGCCGGCCCATGGCTCACCTGGGAGAGTGTGGTGCTGATAACACCAAGGCCACGGGTTCGGATCCCTATGTAGGGATGGCCGGTTAGCTCACTTGGGTGATGATAAAACCAAGTCAAGGGTTAAGATCCCCTTACCGGTCATCTTTAAAAAAAAAAAAAAAAGAATGAAAATTATCTCATGAGTATATTTTACATTGATCACATGTTGAAGTGATAACCTTTGGGTAGACTGAAGTATAAAACATTATGAATGATAAGATCACCTATTTCCTTTCTTTCCCTTCGCTGTAGCTGCTAGAAAACTTAAGATTGCGTGTGTGGCCCCTGTCCTATGTCCACTGGCCAGCACTGCTCTGGGTGATGAGAAGGGTCTGTGCAGAGCTCAGACACAGGCAAGAGTTTGGTGGATTTGGGGAACTGGAAGGGACTTTTAATTGCTGAGCTTGGGGCTTGGGGAAGGACTGGTGAGAACTGAGACTGGGGAGGTCATGGGGCAGCATCATGAAGGGTCCCAGCAAGCACTTTAGAGGAGCCTGACTATATCCTAAAGGTAACAGGAAGGATTTTAAGCAGGAACGTGACCTGAGCAGATTAATGTGCTCTAGAAAGTTTTCTCTGGCTTCTTCATGGAAAATGGAATAAGAAGTTAGGGCAAAATTGGAAGCAGGAAGACCAGGCAGAAGGCTCTAGCAGCGGTCCAGGTGACGGCAGACCATGCCAGGGCCTGCGTGTTCTCAGTGTGGATGCAGAGACGTGAACTATCAGTAAGAGCAAATGTATTACAGACACCCAGGAATGATTTCAGCGAGGAACCCGACAAGAACCAAAGTCTGCAGCGTTAGATCTGACACTCACGGAATCCTCAACCCATGGATGCAGAGGGCGGGAAGGCAGCTTGGAAGGTATCTGGACCTTCTTCTTCAGGGCTTCTGATAGAACAGGGCCATTTGATGCCACACCTAAGGAATTCTGTAACAGGAGGGTGCTTCGCTTCCTGGGCTGGAGAGAGGAGATTTCCTCCCCAGCACGAGCTCATCAAAGCAGCAGCAGCTGGAGTGTGTCCTGGGATGCAGGCCACTAAGGCCACTGAGTATGTCTTATGTGTCCTCTCTCACACGTGGCTCTGGAGGCTGTTGTCACACAGAACATCTGGGCCTGCAGCTTTAGGTTCTCTTTCTACAGGGGCCCGTCCTTTAGCAGATGCTTGGGGAATGATGGAGTGCTTGTCAAGGCTGCCTTCCTGCTGCCGCCCACTCTTCCAGCCAATGTCTAGCAGCCTCTGGCATTTGATGCACCTGAATTAGAAAATCAGACACCACTTGTCAGCTGCTCTAAAAACCGTCTCCCAAATGCTTCCCCCGTTGCTGGTCTTGCTCACTGCCGCCAACCTCTCATGCTAAGTCTAGTCACTTTCCTCCCCTTTGTGATGCTAAATCTAATCACTTTCATCCCCTCCCTGAAAATCCTCCAAGATGCCACGGGTCCCACAGACTGAAGCCCAGCACTCCTTGAACAGGGAGTTCACGACTCTTTACAGTCCGGTCCTCTCCCTCTCCGACCTCATCTCCCATCCTTCCTTCCCAGTCTCTAACCCTTTAACGATGCCTGACCACCTGCTAGTCTCAGAACATACACCTTGACTCGTGCTGTTTTCAACCTGCTATCGACTTCCCACTTTCTCTCCCTACATGTAGCCTACGCATGTTCCAAGGCCGGGGTATAACTACTCCCTTCTTCTTGAAGCCTTCTGTGCTGTCTCTTGCTGAGATGCATCCCGACCTCCTCTGCCTTCCACATATACCTGTTATAGCACTTGTCCTGGCCAGCCTTGTGTTATCATTTCTTGCTCACGGGCTTTCCTTCCCCATATGCTCTGAGCACCTTACATGCAGGGGCCCCGTCTGCTTCGTGTTTTTGACCAATAGATACCCAATAAATATTGGCTGAGTGGCTGAATGACTTTATGGAGGCCTTAGGACTGATAGTGACCTGCATTAGTCTTGTGTAGAGCCCCGGCACATTCATGACAATCTAAGCAGCAGGCAGGACTGGGATGAGGTGAGGTGAGTGAGGGGTCCAGGGTGTGACATGGACGCAGGCACTCACTCCCAGGTGCTGACCCTGTGCTGCCCTGACCCTGACAGTGATTACCTCCTGGGTGCCTCACCCTAGTCCCAGCCCTGGCAGGAGGGAGGGATTGGAGAAGTCTTGGGACCTGGAATGAGTCCATCCATAAGGAATCAACAGGGACCGGCTAGGCTCCATAGAGTCGTTTCTTCTCTCATACTGACACATGAAGCTACCTGGACTAATCCAAGGGACACATAAGATCCAGCGTAATTCCAGAACCCATTTCAGGCACCAGGAGAGTATCAGGGTCCTGCCAACAGGTGAAAAGTCCTAGGGAATCTAGAGTGGGTAACATTTGGAACACTCTGGAGACAGGCAGAAGGGGAGACCTCGCACGCAATTGTTCCAAGGGAACAAGCCACCAGCCTGTGTGCTGGGGCACAGAGCCAGATAACAGTCTTAGGATATAGTGCTAATAAAAGCACGGAGACCAGCGGGACCCCTAGCTATTGACTGTGGTCTAGGAAAGGAACCGGTCATACAGGGACCTGAGGTACAAGGATAACTAGTTGGCACTTATGTGAGGGGTCATGTTTCCACGACCTGGCCTCACTGGGGACAGATGGGGTGGAAGGAACAGAAAGAGTTCCATCCTAGGAAGCAGTGTAGACATTTAGCCAGTGTCAGGGGGGCACTATGTCTCATGTCTGATGACATCAAAGGAGAGTCGGGGAGACACATGGGGCCCAGCACTCAGCTCTGGGGCTCTGGAGCCCATCTCTGAGGGTATAAAAGACCCCAGGTCCACCTGAAGGAAGGAGAGAAAAAGGGTGGGAGAGTGAAGCAGAGGCTGTTGTAATAGGGCCCAAGACATATCAGGGTTGGGTTGAGGACGAGCCAGTGCTGTGTTCATGGAGAGCAACCAACAGGCCCAGTTATGAGGCTCTAGCAATGGCCCCCTATTGCTGGGTCACAGACTGGCCAAGTCAGAATACCCCGGGAATCCCGTTAAATGTACAGGTTCATGACCTTTAAGCCTTGCAGAATCTGGCACAGTAGGTCTAGAGTCATTTTACGTGAGCTCTCAGGGTGATGTGCAGTCTGTTCTGGGAGCCACTAATGGGGACAGAGTTACAGGAGGCAAAGAGACTTGCAGCTCATTTGGAGTCAGTACCATGTTTTCCATTAGGCCCCACTTAAGGCATGAAAGATCCCAGTGGGAAGTACCACTGACACACAGGCAGAATATTAGGGACAAATTTTCAAGGCACAGTGAATGTTCACAGCAACTTTACTTCCCTCTCCTCTGTGTCACTCTTTTCAGATGTCCTAGAGCTCATTTTCTTGCTTTAGCGCTGTGGTTCTCAAGCTTATGCAGGCAACAGAATCACCAAGAGGACTTGATGAACACTCACGAGTTTATGGGTGAGTAGGTCTGGGCTGAAGCGGGTCTGAGAATTTGCATGTCTAACAGCTTCCCAAGTGATATTGATGCTGCTGGTGCAGGGGCCACACTTTGAGAACCACTGATCAGGTGGGACAAAAGGTGTGACACATGCATAACTGGAATATCAGAAGGAGAGGAAAGGGAGAAAGGAACAGAAGGAATATTTAAGGTACTAATGGCCAAGAATTTTCTAAACTTAGTGACAGACACCAAATCACAGACCTAGGAAGCTCAGAGAACACAAAGCACGATAAATACCAAAAAGTTTATGCCTAAGCATATCATATTCAAATNCTCAGGATCCTGCACCTCAGAGCTACCTCTGTGTGTCACCATGGACCTCGTGAAAGGACAGGCAGGTCCAGGAGCCCGCAGGGTTCTCTCCTGTGCACTGAACTTTGCATGAACCCTCCCTATCTCCACCCCATGTACTCCGCCTGAGAGTAGGAGCTCTGCCTCACTTTCCTGTGAGTCTCCACCTCCCAGAACAGGGCCAGGCCCTCTTGAGCCGGCCTGCACTTTGTACTGAACTTTAACTGTTTTTCTTGCT
>NW_007736325.1:47996-48562 GCF_000696425.1 Galeopterus variegatus | reverse complement strand
TATCTCTTGAATGAGTAATCGTTATAATTATTATCAGTGTACAAATGAACAAAATAACATACATATAACATGAATTTTGTCACTGCTAAATTAAACAAATAGTAAAAATTTATCAAGACTACACTTCTTAATGAGATTAATGTGATTCCCCAATAAGACAATAAACATTGCTAGAATAAAAAAGGCATTGCATCAATTTCATTCTTTATTGAAAATTTGTTCTGTTTTTGTAGATGTGCACACTGACGAATCTTGCTTACGTGAATAAGTTGATGGGAACAAAGTGTTTTATTATGGCAACCTCATCAGTTATTTGGGTTCAAATACTCTACATCACACGGCGACCCATCATCAAAAAATGTTTTCTATTTTAACTTTTTTGAGAGAGAAGAAGACTTCCTATGGGATTTGTTACCTATAGATAGAACCATTCACTTTCTCAATTTCTGAGAATATCCAAAAGGAATTTTCCAAAACATAATTCAATAACTATTAATGACATCTCTTATTTTTTTCACTTAGAGGTAACTTGTCTCATCCAATGTATTAAGAAAGGATTGGAAAAT
>NW_007736325.1:45626-46000 GCF_000696425.1 Galeopterus variegatus | reverse complement strand
GCTCTTGACTGAAGAATGTGTAAATCAGGGAAGGACTGGAAGCCCTGAGGGGGCCCACTGTGTCCTATTCATCTATAAGGAGGCCCACCCCCAAATAATACTTTTAAATGTCTTTTTTGTAGGTGCCCTGGAGTAATTTACACTCTGGAGAGTGTTCCATGGTAAGGTTGGGAATGGGTGAGGGGACACCATTCTCTGTAAAGTGGGACAGGGGCCACTGGGCAGTTAAAAAGGTGGGGCGGGGACAGCATAAGTGACTGTGAGGACCTGCAGTGGGTCAGTTCCCGTATCTGCACACACCTCGGCAAGTCCTCATGCACGGAGTGTCTCTCTGCACCATCCACACACACACTTACACACACACACACACACAC
>NW_007736325.1:44015-44460 GCF_000696425.1 Galeopterus variegatus | reverse complement strand
TTTCTGTCTGAGGCAGCACAGCCGGGCAGACCCATCCTAACAGCATGAAAGCCCAGACTGCCGAGCACTGGGAGACGGGGCCAGTCCATGTGAGGGTGCCGTACGTGTACAGTACACGCCACATTTTGGGGACTTAGTATGAAAAAGAATGAAAACTATCTCATGAGTATATTTTATATTGATCACATGTTGAAGTGTTAGCTTTTGGATAGATTGAGGTATAAAACATTAAGAATGATAAGATCACCTGTTTCCTTTCTTTCCCTGTAGCTGCTAGAAAACTTAAGATTGTGTGTGTGGCCCCTGTCCTATGTCCACTGGCCAGCACTGCTCTGGGTGATGAGAAGGGTCTGTGCAGAGCTCAGACGCAGGCAAGAGTTTGGCGGATTTGGGGAACTGGAAGGGACTTTTAATTGCTGAGCTTGGGGCTTGGGGAAGGACTGGT
>NW_007736325.1:41585-42153 GCF_000696425.1 Galeopterus variegatus | reverse complement strand
CTGACCACCTGCTAGTCTCAGAACATACACCTTGACTCGTGCTGTTTTCAACCTGCTATCGGCTTCCCACTTTCTCTCCCTAGATGTAGTCTAGGCATGTTCCAAGGCCGGGGTATAACTACTCCCTTCTTCTTGAAGCCTTCTGTGCTGTCTCGCTGAGATGCATCCCAACCTCCTCTGCCTTCCACATATACCTGTTACAGCACTTGTCCTGACCAGCTTTGTGTTATCATTTCTTGCTCACGGGCTTTCCTTCCCACGATGCTCTGAGCACCTTACATGTAGGGGCCCCGTCTGCTTTGTGTTTGTAACTAAGGAATACCCAATAAATATTGGCTGAGTGGCTGAATGACTTTATGGAGTCCTTGGGACTGATAGTGACCTGCATTAGTCTTGTGTAGAGCCCCAGCACATTCGTGACAATCTGAGCAGGAGGCAGGACTGGGATGAGGTGAGGTGAGTGAGGGGTCCAGGGTGTGACATGGACGCAGTCACTCACTCCCAGGGGCTGACCCTGTGCTGCCCTGACCCTGACAGTGATTACCTCCTGGGTGCCTCACCCTAGTCC
>NW_007736325.1:39042-39611 GCF_000696425.1 Galeopterus variegatus | reverse complement strand
TTAGGGACAAATTTTCAAGGCACAGTAAACGTTTCCAGCAGCTTTACTTCCCTCTCCTCTGCGTCACTCTTTTCAGATGTCCTAGAGCTCATTTTCTTGCTTTAGCGCTGTGGTTCTCAAGCTTATGCAGGCAACAGAATCACCAAGAGGACTTGGTGAACACTCACGAGTTTATGGGTGAGTAGGTCTGGGCTGAAGCGGGTCTGAGAATTTGCATNCCTATTGCTGGGTCACAGACTGGCCAAGTCAGAATACCCCGGGAATCCCGTTAAATGTACACGTTCATGACCTTTAAGCCTTGCAGAATCTGGCACAGTAGTTCTAGAGTCATTTTACATGAACTCTCAGGGTGATGTGCAGTCTGTTCTGGAAGCCACTAATGGGGACAGAGTTACAGGAGGCAAAGAAGCTTGTGGTTCACTTGGAATCAGTACCGTGTTTTCCATTAGGCCCCACTTAAGGCATGAAAGATCCCAGTGGGAAGTGCCACTGACACACAGGCAGAATATTAGGGACAAATTTTCAAGGCACAGTAAACGTTTCCAGCAGCTTTACTTCCCTCTCCTCTG
>NW_007736325.1:36105-37041 GCF_000696425.1 Galeopterus variegatus | reverse complement strand
CGCAGAGGTGGAGCTCAAGGAGGGAGCCACTCTCGAGATCAGTCTGGATAATGCCTACATGGACAAGTGTGAGGAGAACGTCCTGTGGCTGGACTACAAGAACACCTGCAAGGTGGTGGAAGTGGGCAGCAAGATCTACGTGGATGATGGACTTGGGGCCGAGCAGGATGTAGACACGGTGTTTATGACTTTCATCCGCAATGCAGCTGATGTCCATGAAGTTAGGAAGGTTCTGGGAGAGAAAGGAAAGAACATCAAGATAATCAGCAAAATCGAGAATCAGGAGGGCTTTTGGAAGTTTGCTGAGATCCTGGAGGCCAGCGATGGGATTGTGGTGGCTCGTGGTGATCTAGGCATTGAGATTCCTGCAGAGAAGGTCTTNGCGATGGGATTGTGGTGGCTCGTGGTGATCTAGGCATTGAGATTCCTGCAGAGAAGGTCTTCCTTGCTCAGAAGATGATGATCGGGGGTGCAACCGAGCTGGGAAGCCTGTCATCTGTGTCACACAGATGCTGGAGAGCATGATCAAGAAGCCCCGCCCCACCAGGGCTCAGGGCAGCGATGTGGCCAATACAGCCCTGGATGGAGCTGACTGCATCACGCTGTCTGGAGAAACAGCCAAAGGGGACTACCCGCTGGAGGCTGTTCACATGCAGCACCTGATTGNCTGGGACACCAGGGGACAATAGAAAGCCTCTGTAAACATGGCTGTTTTTAGACCCTGCTCAGGTGGGGTAACCCAGAGGCTGGCTGCCCATCATGTGGCCCCACCCAAGCAAGGGACAAAGGAGGAATGAGTCCTCCAGAGCTTATTGCAGGAGGGCAACAGCTCCCCCTCCTTTGTGTGCTCTATTCAGACCCTGTCAAAAATGGAACTCCATACGCTGGCCTGGGGTCAGGAGTCAGCCAGCAAGAGCAGTGGCCCTGCCCTTCCTC
>NW_007736325.1:33302-34249 GCF_000696425.1 Galeopterus variegatus | reverse complement strand
GGGGGGGGGTTGGGGCATGACATTGGTTTGTTGAAGAAACTGGATGTTTGTCATGTTATAGGGAATCTCAGCTGTGGTGAGGCTGCTCCAGCAGCGCTGTACATCCTGGGAGATGGTCCTCATTTGTCCCAGGTTTGATTCTTTGGAAAAGACTTGGGATGGGTCAGGTGCGGGTTCCCGTTGCCTCCCATCCAGAGGCAGAAAACGTCAGGTCGTTTCTCTTTCTGGGCTGTTGCACTTGGTGGGTGCACTTGGGTCCACTGGTCATAAAGTCCATGGTCCACCTTTCACCTAACAGTGTGAGGAGTAATTCCTGAATATTGCCTAGATCCACTATTTCACTAGAAATTGCAAAATGGTGATATTCTAATTGTCTCATTGCTCCAGCATTAATAACCTGGAATTGCTGTATTAATAAGAACACTAAGAACTTTTCATCAACAGCTGTTTGGCTCGCTGAGAATATAGTTTAATAGGAAAGCATAATAAAGAGGTATTTTCTGAACAATTTGAAAGCTTTATTTTCTCACTACAAACTGATGGACTTTTTTCTACAAATTCGATGTGTTTCAGTCACTGTCACCATCATTCTTCTGGATGGTCTGGTGGCCTCCTCCAGGACCATGGGGGCCTCTCCAGGTTGGCTCCACACCCTCAGGACAGGACACTGGAGCCTTTGAGAGTGTCCTCACCTCCTTCTGTGACAAGATGCTCCGGGCTCAGGTTATGCATTTCCTGCCCCAGAACTGGAATCAGCCCTTTATTCCAGGAGCCCCAGTCATGTTCAGTGGGTTTGGTGAGATGGAGTGGACAGGGTGTGTGGGGCGACCCCACTGCCACAGTTCCTGGCACCACACGGACCTCCTCAGAGATTTCAATCTGAGAAAGAGGGGCCACAGGCAGTGAAACGAGTCAGGACACGAAGACATCCTTCCTGTGTTCTAGCC
>NW_007736325.1:31514-31904 GCF_000696425.1 Galeopterus variegatus | reverse complement strand
CAACTTTTACACCAAAGGCTCTGAAAGGGAGAAGGACCTGAATCAGGTTCCCCGTGGGCCACAAGATACAAAAGGCGCGGCAGTCAGGGTATTGGTGATGCAAGCCCTTTGACCAACGGTGCCCCTTGTGAACTCTTGAAAAATCGTAAGTCATTTCAGTGCTGCCATATGCTCGGTTCTCAGCTGGTTTAATCTTAAAGTAACTAGTTTCTCCCCTCAAATGTGAGTAAAATGGATGTCCCAGGAAAATGCGTGAATTTTAGGCAAGGGCTTCACTAACACCTTAGACTGTGCTCAGAGCCCCGGGATGACAGACAGAGCCTCGTTTGGAAGGTTGAGCAAGGGAGCAGGTGTGTGTCCACCAGAGCCCTGCCCCATTTCACGAAACCG
>NW_007736325.1:29716-30647 GCF_000696425.1 Galeopterus variegatus | reverse complement strand
AAGAGTTGGTAGATATCAAGGGCAGGATCATCTTTTTGGACTGTGGGTGACGGGATTTGTACTAAGGAACAAGGAGATAATTATCGAGCCCTCTGGCCCCACCCCAGTGATAGTATTTGGAATTGCCTTTTATGACACTTGTGAAACTGTAATGCCCCAAACAACCCTCTGAGTTAGACGTCCACTCCCGCTGCCCACTGAGCTTACCGCTCTCACGGGCTGCCACATACCACCTCTGGCCATTCTGGTGGTCAACCTGCTCCTCGTCTGTGCTGTTCGTTGTCAGAGCACCCCTTCCCAGGTCTGAGCCCAGAAAGCTCCAGATGTGTGGATTCTGAGCAGCACATGAGGACATCCACCAGCATTCCAGAGAGGCGGCATCGGCAGGGAGAAGGCCTGAGACGTGCGTGGGTGGTTGGAAAATGCCAGGTGCAGAGAGCATAGTTGGGACGTGAAGCTGCAGTGATGGTGTCTGGTGCTTGGAAGAGCAGCACCCTTCCTGGATCCTGTGCCTTGTCCCAGCTGAATGGCTCCTAACATTAGGAGCAGTTTCCCATAGCAATGTGGGTTCTGCCCCAGCCTGGGAGCCCCGTCTGTGCAGGCCGGGCACTGCTGTCTCCTGGCTGCCACAAGAACAAGGCCATTCCAGGGTCAGGTTCCCTCTGGGGCCTTCACCAGATTCTCATGATGGGAATCCTACCTTTCCCCAGATGCAAGAACAGCTGGAGAACAGAGGCAGAGTGATGGAAATCCTAAGAAAGGACCATGAAGAAATGCTGGAGCTCCAAACACAGTAATAGAAATGGGGAATGCCTGTGGTGGGATTCTGCAGAATTCCACAGTTGCAGGAAGCATCTCTGAGCTTGAGGATGTCTCAACAGAAGATTTGCAACCTGAAAAGTTAAAGAGAAAAAGGACTAATAAAAAAAAA
>NW_007736325.1:27161-27912 GCF_000696425.1 Galeopterus variegatus | reverse complement strand
ATTTGGGTGCTCTGCTGTGGGTGCATATATGTTTATAATTGTTATATCTTCCTGGTGAATTGACCCTTTTATCTTTATATAATAATGGTCTTTGTCTCTTGTGACAGTTTTTGACTTACGGTGTCATGTCTGATGTAATCATACTACCTCTGCTCTCTTTTGATTGCCATTTGCATGGAATATCTTTTTCCATCTTTTCATTTTCAGCCTATGTGTCTTTATACCTAAAGTGAGTCCCTTGTATGGCCTCACGCATGTAGTTGGATCTTGGTTTTTGCTTTTGTTTTTATTTTTTAATCCATTCAGCCAACAACTTAACTTGAATCACATATGAAAATTCTACTCCTTTACATTTCCCCCCACTCTATGTTTTGGATGTCCCAAATGACATATTTTCATATNAAAAAAAAAGTAAATAATGAGAACAGAATGTCCAAGAAAAAAGTGTAACTTACACATAATGGAAATATCAACAGGGAAAGAAATAGAGGAAGGAACAAAGAAATATTTGAAACTATAATGACCGAGAATTTCCCCAAATCAATGTCAGACACTAAAGCACAGATCCAGGAATCTCAGTGAACATGAGGCAGGATAAATGAAGAAAGAAAGGAGAGAAAACAAAGAAACAAACCAAAAAAACCAACTACATCTTGACATATCAAATTCAAACTACAGAAAATCAGAGATAAAGAAAAAATTTTGAAGGAAGCCAGAGCGGGGGGGAAAGTGGGAGTGTGGGGGGAAGCTG
>NW_007736325.1:24702-25284 GCF_000696425.1 Galeopterus variegatus | reverse complement strand
TACTCCTTTACATTTCCCCCCACTCTATGTTTTGGATGTCCCAAATGACATATTTTCATATGTGTTATCAATTATCATAGCTTTAGAGTTATTTTATTCTTTTATCTCTTACAATCTATACCAGAAGTAAAAGTGATTCATTCACCACTATTGCAGTATCTAAGAACCTGTATTTTTGTATATATTGTCTACAGTTCCCCATTTCCTCCCACCCCCTACCTTCTGCCCCTAGTAACCACAGTTTTATTCTCTCTCTCTGTATATTTGTATATTTGACCTTTAAAAAAAAAAGATTCCACATATAATTTTTATTTTGGGGGAGAGTGTGAGAATTGGTATTAATTCTTTAAATGTTCAATAGAATTTAACCATGAAGCCATCTGGTCCTTGGGTTTTCTTTGTTGGGAGGTTTACTATTGGAATTTTAATGACACATGCATTAAACTGATAGATTTATCCTAAGACACTGCCTTCTTTACAGTGTTGACTTATACAAGGACCATCCATGAATATGGTATACGTATCCCTTTGTGCTGGTCTTCTACATCTTTTAACATTGCTTTACACTTTTTTCTTATGTAC
>NW_007736325.1:22131-23407 GCF_000696425.1 Galeopterus variegatus | reverse complement strand
CCACACCACCTGTTCAGGTCCAACGAATCCTGCGGAGCTGGTGTCCAGCAATTATCAATTACTTGTGTTTTATTTTTCAGAATAGAAAATGAGATTGTAGTGGCTCATGAGTTTGTAGTCAAGATTTTGTCCAGGGCTCCAGCCACAGGAAGCCTTGACTGGGGCTGGAGAATCTACACTCTAGACGTGTCACTCACAATACTCTCGGCAGGAGACCTCAGTACTTTTCCACATGGTTCTCTCTATGGAGCTGCTTGAACATCCTCACCATTTGGCAGCTGGTCAAGAGTAGGAGCCCAGGGAAGTGAGAGGCATTACCATCTGCGGAGCTCCTTCTATGTGCTAATCTACAAGCAAAAAGCCCCCGGTTACTGCACTCGCGTCTGCCAGGGGAATGAGGAGATGGTTCTGGGGGCTTGGGGGCAGCCTAGCCCTGCAGCCACTGAGGTCCAGAGAGTGGCCACCATCAGAGCAGGCACCAGCGTGGGAGACTTCAGAGGACAGGCAGCTCGGCTGGCCCTGGGGCATCAGGGAGGGCTTCCTGGAGGAGGTGGCATTGGAACCGAGGGGTGTGGGCTGGGAGAAGGGCAAAGGAGAGTCGGCAGGAAGGAGGTGCAGGACAGAGAGCGAGCCCGGCCGGACCACAGCAGGCCTCCGTGTCTGGCACCTCCTGGGGTCGGTGGACTCACACCCCCAAAGTTCCTCTCTTTTGGGACAGTCTCTCCTGGATTCGGAAGAGCGCCATGGGTGAGTGGGCGCCGTCTACTCCGCAGCGCCCGCGGGGCCGGCACAGGAGCTCACTGGGTGTCAGCTGTTTCCAGGGCCCGCGGGGCCTCAGGAGTCGTTTAACTAAACTGTCTGGAGGAGGACACGGGCCTCTCCTGGTGACGGTGGGGTGAGGGCTCCTGTGTCGCTCGGGTCTCCTCCTGTGAACGTGTGTCTGCGTGTTAGCTGGTTAATTAAAAGTGAACAATTTTAACACGGGGGGCTCAGGTTTGGGGTCCGGGTCGGCTGTCTCTGAACCAACCTCTTAGTCCTCATCTGCCACTTGCTGCCCCCTGACCAGGGTCTCCCCTCGGCACTGCGCACACTGGGGCTGGACCCTTCTCTGTGGCGGGGCCATCCCGGGCACTAGAGGTGCTGAGCAGCGTCCCCGGCTGCCACCCGCTCCCCACCGGGAGCTCCCCTTTTGGTTTTGAACTTCATCTGCCCTGGGGACCATCAGAGCCTGCTTAGCCCCCTGGGGGTGGCTGACAGCAACTGTGGGGACCCCGCT
>NW_007736325.1:19959-21031 GCF_000696425.1 Galeopterus variegatus | reverse complement strand
TTGTGCCTGGGGTTTCTTTTAATCTGTACCACCCCAAGGGTCCCCGGGCTTGCCAGCTGTCCCTCTGTGCCCCTCAGTGGCTCAGGACAGGGGAAGGGCCATTGCCCCTCAGGGTCTCCAGTGTGACCCTGGGTGCCCATCAGACATAGCCCTCACCAAGTCATGGGTGTCAAGCAAGCTTCTCTGCCTGTGGAACCTCTGGTGCCCCGTCTGCTAGACGGGGATGGTAATGGTGCCACTGGCTTGTAAGAGGCTGGCCGGAGGCCTGGGGTCACAGTCCCCAGTGATGTGTCCCGGGGCTGCCAAGACAAAGCTCCATGGACTGTGGGGACTTCAAACACCAGGAATTGATTCTCTGTCCATCTGGAGGCCAGAAGTCTGAGGTCCAGGTGTGCCAGGGCCACGCTCCCTCCTGAGACTCCAGGGGAGGGTCCGTCTTGCCTCTTCCCCCTTCTGGGACTCCAGGTGTCCCTCGGCTTGGGGCCGTGGCCCCCGTCTCTGCCTCCACCTTCTCATGGCTTCTCTGTGTCTGTTTCCAAACTTCCCTCTTAAAGGACACCTGCCATTGTACTTAGGGTCCACCCCTCTCCAGTATGACTTCATCGTAATTACATCAGCAAGGCCCCTCTTTCCAAGGAAGGTCCCTTTCTGAGACCCCAGGTGGACATGAGTTTGGGGCAGGGGGACACCACTCACTCCACTACAGAGGGGTTCCAGCCATGGGGCCTCAGCAACCCTGGGAGGCGGGTGCCATGTTTACCGCATTTTCCAGATGGGAAAACCAAGGCCCAGGGTGGCCCCGTCGTTGAAGGTGGACGCAGGGCAGGGGCACAGCATGCCAGGCTGGCTCCTCCACGCTGCACAGATGACCCGGCCAGGGCACTGGGCAGCCCGTGAGGAAGGGCACTGGGGCCCCATTTTAAAGAAGAACCCAAGGTATGGAGAGGAGCCTGCCCGTGCCCGGGAGAGATGTTGCTTTTCCTGTTTTTATTATCATTAGAGATTCAGAAGATTCTTTGCTGTTTGATCATTGTACATATGCCAATTCCCTAAAATAAGATTTTTTTTTTTT
>NW_007736325.1:17806-18310 GCF_000696425.1 Galeopterus variegatus | reverse complement strand
AATTGGGCCTCATAGGAGAGGGGCCTGCAGCTGTCCGCAGGCAGGAAACGTGCCCCTGAGGCTGCTCAGTGCCTTCCTCCTGACTTACCGGTGCTCACAACTCGCCCAGGAGACAAAGATGTTGGACAGAAGAAGAAACCGAGGCTCAGAGTGGACGCACAGCTTTGGAGCCAGGGTCTCTCATTCCCAGGCCGAGGTTGCCCTCCCTCTGTAGAGAGAAGCGCTTCCCAGACTAGTATAAATGCTACAGTCACCCTATTTCATTTTTAAGGAGGTTTAACATCCAAAAAAGTAATAGGTAGGTGGTCACTTCAGTATAGATGACAGTCCTTCCCCGAAGTGGACACTTGACAGCTGTGGGAGTTCCCGGTAGCTTCCCTGCCCGTCACAGTCTCTGCAGAGGGCCTGTGGGGACAGGACGTGGGGCAAGCTCCCTGAGAAAGTGCTGTCCCCCAGGGACCCCGAGTTTGTCTTCTACGACCAGCTAAAGCAGGCCATGAACAC
>NW_007736325.1:15684-15965 GCF_000696425.1 Galeopterus variegatus | reverse complement strand
CAGGTGAGCATCCAATGAGAGCGTTTGCTGGAGGAGAGACAGCTCTGCGTGTCCTTGTGGCCTGGGGGCTGCTCTTCCCTGGACCCTGAGGAGGAAAGTGTGGGAGCCATTGACTGAGCCTGTAACCCCACAAACCAGGCACCTTACGGGGTGTGAGCACCTCGGAAGGGATAGGAGGGGGAGGGGCCTCCAGTGCCAGGGCTGGAATTGGCCTCAGGGAGACCAAGGCATATCAATTCATTTGTAACATAATCAATTAGGTGTTCGCAGGGGGAGGGTCA
>NW_007736325.1:15392-15609 GCF_000696425.1 Galeopterus variegatus | reverse complement strand
GACCAAGGCATATCAATTCATTTGTAACATAATCAATTAGGTGTTCGCAGGGGGAGGGTCATCATGGGGGGAGTCCAGGCCCCAGCACCTGCCAAGGCCTCCAGGGAGGTCCTGGCCTGTCAGACGCTGAAGGGGACGGGGGCCGGCCTGTTGACAAGGTGGTCAGTCCAGGATTGCAGGGTAGGAGAGCCTGGAGTTGAGTCTGGTTTCTCTGCAT
>NW_007736325.1:13031-13873 GCF_000696425.1 Galeopterus variegatus | reverse complement strand
TCTCTCTCACCTTAACTAATGACATCTGCAAGGACCCTGTTTCCAAATGTCATATTCTGAGATTTGGGGTGGATGTGAATTTGGGGGACGCTATTCAACCCCATACAGGGAGCAGCAGGCTGCTGAAGGCCCCACCACCCAGGCCATGCAGGACCCAACCCAGGCTCCAGTGAGGTTCATGCGTTTGGGTTTCCAGAGTCTGGTTCTGTGAGGTTCATGGGAGTCCAGCCTGATGCACCGGGGTTTACAGGGCAGATGCAGATCTGAAGCTTGTCCCTTCCACCCAAACGCCTTGGAGACCCTCCAGGGTCTGCCCACTTCTCTGACTCAGTCAGCAAATACCAATTGAGCTGCTTCTGTGGGTCCAGCTCTGGGAACAGGCAGTCCCCGCCCTCACAGATCTGGGTGACAGAGGGCAGGCGAGGAGGAGCTGCGGAGGGAGGGACGGAGGGAGGGGTGCTGGGGTGCAATTTAGTTGGGATGGGGGACCCTGGGGGAGCTGAGGAACGGAGGTGTGAGGTGGCTCAGCCCGAAGGAGGTGGGAGCCTGAAGGTGACACTTGAGTAGAGACCTGAGTGGTGAGCCAGCCAGGGTGAAATCTCCAGGCAGAGGGCACAGCCTGTGCAGAGGCCCTGGGTCAGGACTGAGCCTGACATGTAGGAAGAAGAGAGATGTGGTCCATGTTCCTGTAGTCGCTGATTTTATTGCAATGATTATCGTTATTATTGATGAGTTCTCTCCTCAAGTGCCTAGCACGCCTCCTCCAGTAAAGCGCCTCCAGAACCGGGCTCCGGTGGCGCGGCCTCAGTTTCCCCGCGCGCGCAGGCGGGCGCGGCCGCTGG
>NW_007736325.1:10571-11323 GCF_000696425.1 Galeopterus variegatus | reverse complement strand
GTGGACAGAGAGGAGGACGAAGGCATGGGTGACCTCGGATCCCAGCGGGAGAGGAGCTGGGCAGGGAGGCCTGCCTGCCTCCCACCACCTGACTCTCTCTGATGGCATCCTGGAGGGAGTGCCCAGCCGTCGTGGCCCCAGCCCTTGGCCCAGTGTCTGAATTTGAGTGGCTTTGACAGCTTCCCTGTCAGGTGTTTGGGACTGGGGGGGNCCCCCCAGACATTGAATTGAAAGGCTGTTGCTGAGCTCTGGGGTCAGGGAGACAGATGGGCTGAAGAGGACTGACGATGCCCCGTGGCTCTTCCCCTCTTTCTTAATTTTTAAATCTCCCCTGGAAATCCTCAGCAAGGAAGAGGTAAGGGGTGAGGGAGGGGCTGGGGTTGAGTTTTTAGCCTGCGCCTGAGCCTCAGTTTCCCTGCTGTCAAGGAAGCAGGACCCTATGAATATGGAGTTATGTTTCTCTGGTTGGAGAATGTGGGGATCTCTGGGCCACTCGGGGTCTTTCCCATTTGCAATCTTTCTTGGAGGCTGAAAATTAGGAAGCAGAGTGTCCACGCTGGTGGTTACCCTCCACTTTTTGAGGGGTCCTGAGTCAGTCTGTGTTTTGAATGCAGGGACTGGGCGTCATGACAGAGGGGTCCAGCTCCCCAGTACCCTCGTGGCAATGGATCCTCACCCATGCTGGGCCTGGCTGGACTTGACCTGGTTTTTACCTAAGCTGCTTGGCAGGAGGGAGAGGAGGGGCAGGCAGG
>NW_007736325.1:8053-8781 GCF_000696425.1 Galeopterus variegatus | reverse complement strand
GCTCAGGCTAGGAACTGGGGCTGGGATTGGCGCTTCCAAGGCTCCCCTGCAGGTGGGGACCCTCCCTCTGTGGTGCCTGGCCTCATGCAATCCGGGCTGCATATTAAGGGGGAAGGGGCCCAATCGATCATTGGGCTGGTCCACATGCGTAGGGGCTCCCCATTTATGGTAATTGCATATTCATTTGCATGTTAATGACAATATTTGTCTTAAAGTGCACTGGGGGTTGCACCTGGGGGTCAGTTCAGGGGCCCGGGTGGGGGCCTGTGGTTTCCATGGGAGCAGCAGCTACCAGCTGGGTTCCAGGCAGGAGAACGGGAGTCTGGAGCCAGCGGCGCTCTGAGGAGTGAGATTCCGAGTGTGACATGCCAGCCCCAGGGAGACAGCCTGGCAAGGGGGGAAGGAGGGAGCACAGCCCCCTGCCAGTGTCCTACACCTCCGCCGGACAGGACACTGGCAGGTGGCGGTAGGGGCGAGCCACCAGGGCATTGAGTTTGCATGGAGGGACCTTTACTTGCGGTGATGTGGCTTAAAGCCAAGTGCAACCTTCTCTATGCCTCAGTTTCCCCAGCTACTCATTCTTCATTTAACAGACTTTTATGTGTCCCGAGGCCTCCCACCTGTGACTATGACATCATTTCTGCTCCCCATTCAGGCAGAGAACATTTATTGAGCACCTTCTGTGTGTCAGGGTTTGTGTGGAACTGGCCGTTTGGGAAGGAGAGGTT
>NW_007736325.1:5635-6084 GCF_000696425.1 Galeopterus variegatus | reverse complement strand
CTTCATGTCTCATTAGCTGCCATTGGCACCACCAGCCTCTTCCCAGCCTTGTTCAGGATATACTCACTTCTTATACACCTAGATCAACAAGATGGAAACTTCTTGCTGGGGTGATGCACACAGCATGGGAAGAGAGGAGTGCAAAGAAGCAGAGGTGTGCTCAGGTTGCAATGGTTTCCAGAGAAGCCTCAGCTACCAGCTTGCGCTGAGGCCCAGAGCCAGGGTCTCAAAGGGCTCGAGAAGACCCAGCTCCAAAACCAGCCCAATAGCTGAGCAGCCTGCTGCCACCATCGCCACCATCACCACGGCCATCATGCCCACCCAGCAGACAGGAGAAGCTCTTTTACTTTCTACTTAGTTAATATGAAGTAAGTCACATACCCACAGGTTCTCCCAGCACGACTTAAGCCCCAAAATGCCCTCCTGGCCTTCCTCTGCGGTGTTTTTTT
>NW_007736325.1:3498-3759 GCF_000696425.1 Galeopterus variegatus | reverse complement strand
CCACTCATGCAGAAAAGGGCAGTTTATTCACTCCAGCTGGCCAGCGTCCGTCTCCCAAGGTACAACCAAGGAAGAATGGCATCGGGCTTTGGTCTTGTGGGGTCTTTAAAGGCAAAACTACATCCCGTTGGCACATGGGTTTGTCCAGGTGCACAAAGCAAGCTAGGGGCCTAGGTCACAGAGGCCAAGAACGAGCCGTTCGAGCAATCAAGCATACAAGTCTTCATTGTGTATGGTTCCTGTTCCCATGTAATAATTCAC
>NW_007736325.1:0-233 GCF_000696425.1 Galeopterus variegatus | reverse complement strand
CCCAAAACTCTCGTCTTTTTCACATGCAAATACATTCACTCCATCCCCACAGTCTTAACTTGTTTCAACTCGAGAGTCCAAAGTTCAAAGTGCCATCTGTGAAATCAATACAATTTATCTACTTCCAGGATACAGTGGTGGGACAAAGATAGGGTACATACACCCATTCAATAGGGAGAAATAGGCCAAAACAAAGGAGTATCAGGTTCTAAGCAAGTCCAAAATCCAGCAGG
>NW_007736324.1:107472-111921 GCF_000696425.1 Galeopterus variegatus | reverse complement strand
AATGTTTAAATTCTTGAACACAGCATTTCAAAAGGTTCTATATTCTAGAATTACCTTACAACATTTATGTTCACCTCTCTCTGTCATGATTCCTATATGGCTGCTGAAAACATTTCATGAACCCTTTTTGAAAATACCTTTTCAGTTGATTTATGCATTAACTCCCTTGTATTACTACAAGAGCAGAGAAAAAAATATATTATGCCTTGTTTGAACACTTCATGCTTACAACATTCACTAACCCTACCACTCACTTTGTGTATATCACATACAATATTATATAATAAGTCAATATATATTAAAAGTCATGTTTCTCAAAAAATAAATACAAGATAAACATCAGGGAAACCAACACCAAGTCAAAAGCTTGTTTGATTTCTATGCAATAAAATTTATTGATGCTTAAAATAAATAAGACTATATTGTCAAGACTATAACAGTTTTGCTATATTTATTTTCTTACTTAACTTAAAAACCTTTATGGAATCAATATTAATATTCTGAGAGCAATAAAAACTACTCACTAATTTTTAAGATACTTTTATAAAGTGATACAATGAGAACAGTAAGTACTCAAACTGTAATCCATGCTCCTTCTGTTAAAATAAATAGTCTCAGGATCGAAACGTTTTTTAAATACAAAAAAATAAATTATCCAAATTTCAAGCTCCAAAGTTTCTCAATAGGAGACTACACATATTTAAAGTCCAAGGACCATGAATCTAATTGATTTTTTGTAGTTGTTTGGTTTTTTTTGCTTTTTTTTTTTGCCCGTTGGGTCTGTGTTTGGGAGGCTTAATTTGCTCCCTTAGCCTGAGAATTTAAAATGCCTTATATGGCATTTAAAAAAAAATTCTATAACTCAAAACATCTTCACTTGCTTAGTTTCCATGGGGGTATAGCAATGGTTTTTAATGTTATCATTTTAAATCAGAATTTAAAAAAAGATATTTGTTTATACTTCACAGTCATTACTTTGAAAATTGTGTGTTTAATGATTTTTTGCTAAGTTTTGGTTAAATGAATTAGTGATTTTTAATATTCCTTTATGTTTATATTATTACATATGTTCATTAAAGACCAGATATTATTTGCTGCCATAACAATTGAAAGTGATGCTTTTAGTTTGTTCATATACATGACAGACAATACCTGTTTTATTCCATTTTGTGTTGCTATAACAGAAATGCCTGAAACTGGGTAATTTATAAAGAACAGAGGTTTATTTGGCTTAAGATTCTGGGACACCTGCATCTGGCATGGGCCTCAGGCTGCTTCTACTCATGGTGGAAAGTGGCAGGCAACCAGCAGGTAAAGTAGATCACATGGTGAGAGGAAGCAAGAGAGAGTGGAAGGGGGGGGGGAGATGAGGTGGGTGCCAGGGTCTTTTAAACAACCAGCTCTCACAGGAACTATCAGAGTGAGAACTCACTCATTACTACCCCCTTCCGCAGGGAGAGCATTACTTCATTCATGAGGGATCCATTTATTGTTTCCAACACTGCTACATTGGGGATCAGATTTCCCCATGAGTTTTGGAGGGGACAACACATCCAAACTCGATCAATACCTCTGCTCTATCTTTCCAGGGCATTTGAATCTGCAGTTCACTAAATATGTGTGGCCTGTTAGAGAACCTACCTTAATCCAAAATTTCATGTATAAAATTGGGGAAAACGTTATAAAATTAGTATATTTTTTTGGTAATAAAATCAAAGTGCTTAATAATTTAATTATTTTTTCATTTATTTATCCTTCGCAAAAGAACTGGGAAACACTCATATGCAAGATATGAGCTAGGAAAGGATTACTGTGTTTTTGTGTATTTGTATCCTCAAAGGCATTCCAATTTAAATTAGGCAGATGCTACCATTTTACAGTAACATAAAAAAGAGATTAAAGAATCAAATAGAAGTAAACAAATGTGAAATGAGCTTCAGCCATTAATCTGGTCCCCATTTTACATTCTATGTCAATGTATCTTCACATTTAAGAACGATCATGATTAGGGGTTTCAGGTGTTCCTATTTAACCAGCTTTCCCAGGGGTGACTTCCCCTTTGGTTCAGTGAGTCTCAGATGCTGTCTAGTACTCGAGCAGTTTCTTCTGGCAGTGCTCTTACAAGATGGATAGCAAGAGCAGGCTGGTGGCATTGGCCAGAGACAATCAGGGGCCAGAAGACCAACTGACTGAGAGGGTCTCCATCATTCTCAGAATATGGGGGATTCTTCCCCCTTTCTTTGATCTGTATTCAGTATAGATCAGTTGCCAGGTGTTTCTCCCATAAAGTGAGTTTAAGTTATTTTTGTAAGGGTGAGCTTTGCTTTAAGATTTATGAGAGTTGCATCTATATGAGGTCATCTGTGAATAAGTCTGGAGAAACTACAGTTGGATGTGGAATGTTAGGCCACCTGGAGCAGTAAAAAGCTGTGGGCACACTGGGGCTTGGGAAAACTGTTACATGGAGATGTAAAAGAAGTTAAATGAATATGGTATTAGCAGGCTTGGAGCTGCTTGATTGCAGAGCAGTGGCAGGTCAGCATGAGACAGTAGGATCAGGAGGACTCAGAACTTTGCAGTAAGGTCTTGAGACACTATATGTAATGGAGGTGATGTCAGATGCAAAAGCTTGATCTGGGAGGTGGTCCAAACATGCCAAAGTTTTGGATCTTGTCTGTATAGGATGGCTGTCAACCACAACTGTGACTACAAATGTTTCCAGAAGGCACAGGCCATAGAAAGAATGATGGAGTTGGCCCAACAGACTACTGAGCAAATGTACCAGTAAAGGTCTTGCCAGGTAGGGATGTTGTCGGAGTTGGTGAGACAGTCTGTGCAATCGTCCTGGATGCAGAACAGGGGTATTTTTTTTTTTTTTCCTTTTTGTCTTTTTTCGTGACCGGCAACGGATCGCAACCCTCAGTGTCGCGCCCGTACCGGACTGGGACCGGCAATGGGATCGCAACCCTCGGTGTTGCTCCCGCATTTCACTCAGCCAGTGAGCGGCCAGTCTGTATGTGGGATCCGAACCTTGGCGGGAGTGCTGCCGCGCTTCCCAAGCGGCGCACTGTAGCAGTGCGCCACAGGGCCGGCCCAGAACAGGGGTATTAATGGTGAAGGCATCTTCTGGAAAGTGGAAAGATCAGTGTTGCATCCAAGAGGGCATTAAGCAGTCACTGTGGACATGATGGGACAGGGGACCTCCTAATGCAAAGACTTAGACACTCTGTTCATGAGGCTGCTTCTGCCAGACTGGACAGACCTGTGCTGAGGGCAAGTGCTGGATGAGTATCATTAAAGCTTTAGCATTAAAGTTGTCCAAGCATCAGAAGGATCTGAAGAAAAGTTAAGAAGAAAGGTGAGGTGTTCATGGGAGTTGATTTAGAAGGGAAACTTTGCTATGTGTTGGAAGAAAATATCTCTGGAAGTAGGAAAATCAGCATGTGATGTGGAGGCTGAGTGTGTCCAAGCAGCCACTGATATTAGCCTGTGGTATCGTCACATGGCAATTTGTGGGTGGGGAGGGAAGAAATAGCAGCAAAGTCCCAGTTTCCATTTATCATAGGAAAATAAAGGGACAGGTGCCAGGGGTAAGGGGTAGTGAAGTTACAGCAGGTGCTTTCTTTGCTAGAAATTGCTGGAATTTTGCCAATCCAGGGGTGGAGGCCCCACAGGGTGAAAAAAAAAATCAAAATGGAAAAGATCAGTGAAATCTTGGAGTTATCCTCCTAGGTAGTGCAGTAAAGCGATGTGGTACTGACAAAAGGACCCTGCTGAGTCCACTCCATAGGAACACAGGGGTTAGGTCTGATTGGGCCCAGTGGAGGCATCAGCATGAGGAACAGGGTCACACTGCTGCAGGGTTTGTAATAGGGGCTGTAGGCAGGAGCACAACTAGGGAGCTTGCTGATAGTAATAGGGGCAGCAAATGTCAGGTCCCAACTTCGAAGAGAAGAGATGGTGATCATGTTGGTACTTTAGTGAGATGAGCAGAGCCTTGTCCTCACTGATTATGCTAATGTATTTTTGGTAGGAGTGACCCCAGGGGCACTCTTGGCATAGGAGAGACAGTTGCAGGTTGGGGTTTGTGTAGAATTAGTAGTAACCAGACCACGCAGTAGAGAGCTCCAGCAGCCGGCTCCTGATAACGAGCGCCATGTCAGGAGTCATCATCACAGTGTTCCACGGTCTATAGAAGATGAGGCCCAGACGGAGAAACACTAACAGGAAGCAAAAGCAGAGGTGGCAATAACAAGAGGGGGGTACTTCTGCCTGTAGGTCCAAATGTTCTTCAGCCCCTGTTAACTTACTGCCAGAAACCAAGATGGAAATGAGCTCCCAAGGGCCTCAGGCTGAACGTGTGTCCTGAGCCGTCAGCGATGGCTCCCTCTCAACAGGGATTATTTCTGATGTTGGTTTCCAGAGGACCCTGTGAGGCAGCAGCATGGT
>NW_007736324.1:104414-105668 GCF_000696425.1 Galeopterus variegatus | reverse complement strand
TGTCTGTTGGCCATCTGTATATCTTTTTTTGAGAAATTCCTATTCAGCTCCTTTGCCCATTTTTAATCATGTTACTTGTATTATTACTGTTAAGTTGTTTGAGTTCGTTGTATATACTACATATCAATACCTTGTTGGATGCATAGTTTGTAAGCATTTTCTCCTATTCTATAGGTCATCTTTTCACTGTTAGTTGTTTCTTTTGCTGTGTAGAAGCTTTTTAGTTTGATATAATCCCATGTTTATTTTTTTGTCATTGTTGCCTGTGCTTCTGGGGCCTTAGGATTTTTTAACTTTAAATGCTAATTTTTTATTGGAGGAGTAGCATAAATAAAATCTAACACATCAAACTCATGATCTAATGACTATTGCAGTTTGACATAAGGTTCAATTAAACCCAAGTTGAATTTTAAAAATACCTACGAGATACTTTATAAGTGCCACTAAGGTATACCTTGTGGTAGAGCAAAAGAATGACTGAAGATAAGCAAATTCATTAAGACAGTAAAATGATTTTCAATAGCATACCTAGTATGCCGGAAAAGTTCAGCAGTATGTTGAGAAGATTAAGGAAGAGTAACAAAATACTTTCTCATACATCAATTTGTTTACTCCTGAAGAAAACACACTGCTTTATGTACTCTTAAGCTCATTTTTCAGAATTCATTCTCTATAAAGACACAGGTTCAATATAATTGCATCTTTTGTTATGAGTTTAATGCCTAGATATGGAAAGAACTAGTACTTCAGCCAAATTACCCTGACATCATGTTTAATCCTCTCTCTATTGAACTAAATGCACAAGATTTTGAGACATAAAGTTTTAAAAATAGAAAGAAAATTAGAAATATTCCTATTACAAATTCTTTATATAAAATCATATATGTGAAGAGGGATCTTTAATGCCTCGTGGGCAGTAGTGATAGGCACCATTATTTCAAAAAGCCAAGTATCTTGATTAGATGTTTTTTAAAACATATTACTTATTATTCTCATTTCTGCCTTTAAATTTTGTCAAAACATTTTATGAGTAGATATCAGAATCTAAATGTAAGTGACTGTAGTTATAACTAAACTTCCTTTATTTTTGTTTTTTGTTTGTTTTTATTAAACTTTAAGATGAGCCACAATGTCTTGCAACATGTAAAGATTAAATACGTGTTTGTAATTGTGTATCTTTATGATGTACTTCTATTTAAAAAGAATTTGATTGATACACTGCCTTGAATGTAAGTTAAAGGCAACCCTGTGAGG
>NW_007736324.1:86486-103446 GCF_000696425.1 Galeopterus variegatus | reverse complement strand
TCCTCCTACTAAAAATGTATGTTCACTATAGTATGAAATTTCTGTTTCCCCGTTGCCCCCAAAGTCATATTAAAACGCTGATTTCTCACAGAGGCATGCATGCTATTTGAGTATAAGGAACCGAGATTCTATAGCAAGTCATTTTGAGCAGCTACAAAAATCTCTCCATCAGGATTGCCCTCAGGCATGCCACCTATTTTACCTCCCACAGACTATAAAATCTAATCTGACAGCTCAAAATTAAAACAGACCTCAATTTTTACCTTTAATTCTTTTATCGTCCTGAAAGGGTGACAAGAGTTTCATGCAATCTATGTCAGAGCTCATTTCACCTCCTACACTCTGGAGACACATACATCACAAAAAATGTTATCCAAGAAAAGGAGTTGAAACTCACAACTTTAGTTATGGGGAAGAAAAGTAGAAAGAGGGAAACATACATAATCACTAATTCAGTATTCTCAGAGACATAAGCTTCTGCTGCAAAGGGAACAATTAACTGAGTGGAAAGACAGCCTGTGAAATGGGAGAAAATATTAGCAAACTATATATCGGATGAGGGATTAATATTCAGAATATATGAATAACTCAAACAAACATACAGTAAAAAAAATAATAATCCAATCAAAAAATGGGTAAAGGAGATGAATAGACATCTTTAAAGGGAAGACATACAAATGGCCAACAGGTACATGATAAATGCTCAGCATCACTAGTCTTCAGAGAAATGCAAATCAAAACCACATTGAGATATCATCTCACCCCAGTTAGACTGGCCATTATTAAAAAGACTGAGAATAACAAATGCTGGTGCGGATGTGGGGAAAGGGGAATCTTCTATACTGTTGGTGGGACTGTAAATCAGCACAGCCATTACGGAAAACAGTATGGAGGTTTCTCAAACAACTACAGATAGAGCTACCATATGATCCAGTAATCCACTACTGGTATATATTCAAAAGAATGGAAAGTATAATGTCAAAGGGATACCTGCATTCCCATGTTCATCGCAGCTCTATTTACTATAGCCAAAATGTAGAACCAACCTAAATGTCCATCAACAGACAAGTGCATAAAGAAAACGTGGTATATATACACAATGGAATACTACTCAGACATAAAAAAAGAATGAAATCCTGCCATTTGCAGCAACGTGGATGAGTCTGAAGAAAATTATGTTAAGTGAAGTAAGCCAGACAAAGAAACAGAAATACCACATGTTCTCACTCATAATTGGCTGCTAGGAAGGAAGGAAGGGAGGGAAGGAGAGAAGGAGGAAGAAATGAAGAAAAGAAAGAAAGAAAAGACCACAAGAACTTTCAGGTGGAGAGAACAAGCTTAAGGATACTAGAGATGCAGGGGAGGGAGGTAAGGGGTTTGGGAAGTGATAGGTCGGGAAAAGGGCATAAAGAAATATCACAATTTTTAAGAATGAATATGCTAATAATAAATAAATAAATTTAAAAGGAAGGACATAAAGAAGACATGAAATAAGGCAGAAATCAATAACAGGAAAAAATATAAGATCAGATCTTTTTCAGTTTTAAGACATAATCACAGGATTTTAGAAATATTGTAGAACCATGAAAGAAACAAATTAAATATCAGAAATCTAAAACAGTTAATTAAGAAAAAAAATCAAGAATACCATAGTATTCAGAAGAAATACACAAAGCTCTATAAACATTGAAAAAAAGATTATAAACATGTAGGATTTATCTAGGATGCAAAATATGTATTTATCATAACAATTAGAGAAGTAAAGAAAATAGCGAAATAAAAATATCAATGAAAGATAAGGACAGCTTTCTGAAATGAAGTACCAAACAAACAAACAAACAAAGAGAAACTTAACCAACTTAACACAACTATGTAGACAGTAACACAACTTCACCATGAAAAAAAAAAATGTGTATAATGTATGTCAAGAATTTGAAAATGTAACTTGTAAATTTTGTTTTAGAAAAAAATGAAAAATAACAAGTAAGCATCATATATATGAGGTGATCACAGTAGCCAGCAGTTATTGAGGTTTTACCATGCACCAGGAGTTATTCTAAGCAAAATTTATATATGTGTTCTTTAATACTTATCAAAATCTTATGAGGTGGAGGACAGTTTGGCTATGAGCAAAGAAGGATTTTAAGTCAGACTATTTACATTTGAATTCTGGTTATGCTACTTACTGGTTGTGTAGCCCGTGTTAAGTTACCAAAAGTGTATGCTTCGTTTTCTTTCTTTGTATCTCTTGTAAAATTGTTATGAAGAATAGATAAATTATCATATGAAAATTACCTCAAAAGTGCTTACATGGGCCGGCCCGGTGGCGCACTGCTATAGTGCGCCGCTTGGGAAGCGCGGGGGCGCTCCCGCCGGGGGTTAAAAAAAAAAAAAAAAAAAAAAAGTGCTTACGTATGGTAAGCACTATGAAAACACTAACTTGTCACTATAACCACTATTATTATCTCAATTTTGCAGGTGAGAAGACTGAATCACAAAGCATTGTCAAGTAAAGTAGCTTGCTCAAGTTTACACTGCTAGAAAATGGTGACTACAATAAATTTACATCTTTAGATTTGGGAGGAAAGTGCATAGATAAGGACAAAGAAGCCGTATACTCTTTCTAAGAATAAATATCTATAACAGAAAAGGGCAGAAGATAGAAATGGGATAAAACAGAAAAACACAAAGCAGAAAAAAGGAATAGCATTGTTCCTTACAGCGTTTTGAAGTCCAGAGGATAAACAAGAGGAATAAAATCTGAATGATTCTAAACAGAAATCCAGGGGCAATGTTTTTGTTTTGTTTTGCTTTTCCTGTAATCCGTGTTGAGCATATGGTTGTTAGATCCCTTTTTATACTTTCACAAACACAGGAATCAGCACAACCTTGCCTCTGTATGACTGGTACAAATTTTTGCCACTTGAACAATCTTCAGTTATGCCTTGTATGGTAACATAGCCTGCAACAATTTAGTGACATTGTCCATATGTTTTAAACAGACCAGTGTAACTGTGACCCAAATCAAGTTCAACAATAAATCCAGATGGAATCACCAGTGTCCTATTAGTTTATATGTATATTTTGGGATAAGGGTTATTTTTGGCTCATATATTGCCATAGTAGTTGCAGGCAATGATATCTGTAATGCCAAAGATGTTTCATTATGATAAAAACTGTGTTTTTGTGTTAGGATAAACAACATTTATATTATATATTTTTTTATGTTAAAATCTGATTGTCCTCAATTATTTGAGCCATGATGTTATTTTAAACTGTTTTACACAGGAAGCAACTTATTTGCAACATTATGGCTATAATATCACTCAAAATAGAATTACATTCACGTTTTATTTTTGTGTTTTTTTATTATTAATTAGTATATTCATTCTTACAAATTGGGATATTTCTTGACAAATTTTAAAAAGTTGTATCGATTTTTGGCAATCAAAGAGAAAGGGCCACCCTTGACATTTGCTGACAATTACTCTCATAAGGACAGTTTCAAGTATAGGATGTAAATTGTAAATATTCTGTTGAATTTGGATGATTTCAGTAGCATAATAACAAAGAAGTATTCTAAAAAGTCTACAAAGTTCCTAATAAGGCTATTTACTTTAAAAAGCATGCATTACTAATATTCTGGAATTAATGGAAAATATTTTCATTCTAACATCATTTTTCAAGTGTTGTTTATGGGTAAGTACTACAACTTGTTTCTCTTTTCCATGCTGTATACCTAGAGATATAAGTATTTTCTAAATCAAGAAAAGAGATTCTCGTTTTTCCTTCAAAAAATCTTACCATTTGCAGCTAACTGAATGACATTGTGTTAGCTATAATCTATCATTGTTTATTAACAATGCATACAAAAATAAGGCAATAGTGACAATACAAAAGAAAATGATATTGCTCTGTTAAGTAAATTAAACAAGATTTCAAGAATATGGACATTTAATCTTGGGTATTTCCTCTGAGCTTTAGTTCAAATTAAATTCAGCACCTTCTATTGCCAGCAACGTACCATCTTGCCTCTCACAATGTCCCCTTGTTCCTTTAGTACAGGATGACTTATAAATTTGCATTTGTGTTTCTGCAACTTGAAATTGCAACACAATGAAAGCTGTGAAAACATTTACTACTGAGTAACATTTTGTCCTTTACATTTCAATGGCAAAGAGAAATGAAACATACGATGTTTAGTACTTGAATATAAGGAATGTTGTTTATTTGCCACACGTCCATTTCTAAATCTCCATCCTCTTCCCTTTGCTAACAGAAAAAAAAAGTAAGAGGTTGAAATCAGAGTAACGCAAACCTAGTCAGCAGAATTTTCTCATTTACCATCTTCCTCATTGCCCAGTTCTTATTAATTCTATGTGGAATATATATTCATGCTTACATATATATTTAATGTATTAGTTTTTTCTTAATGGTAGTTAGGCCATTAACAGTACTATATATTTACCTTATTTTTTGATAATTGAATATTTTTTTAAAGTATACTGATTTTTAACTTAAGGTCATTCATGTATGTCTTCTGACCCCACCTCTCTGTGTATAAGGATGAAGACCATACTCTGTTTTTTCTATAATATATAGATCGCTATAATATGGTTTCATAAGCGCCTATTGCCTACTGTATCAGGCCAAATTCCACATATGTAGAATAAAATTGTTTACTAGCCCTATCTGAGATCTATTTTCTAATACTCTGCTATATCTTACGAAGATAGTCTGTTAGAAATCTAACACCAAATGCTATTAGCCTCTAATTTTGAAGAATCAGCTTGGAAAGCATCTCATGATCCTCAAGTCCATTAAATTGTGCATGTGCTTACTCCCAAAAGTAATCAAGTGTTATTTTGTCCTGTGACTTCTGCCAACACGCCCCACTACAAACACAAGAACATGTACACACAGGGGCACACGTACACATACACGCCAGTTTTTGTGCTCATCATATGAGCCTTCTTAAACTAATTTTTGACTATATGATGTTTGCATTTTAATTGACGGATACCATCTTGTTTATTCTCACATTTATCTAGAATTTCAGTTAATAGCAAACAGTGGAGCACACAAAAATGATGAAAGAATTGAAGTACATTTGGATGATGAGTGCTTTGAAAGGTCACTTTTATGCTCGTATAGTTCACCTGAATGGGGGGAAGACAGTGCATTCCTGGTAGAGGAAAGAACATTTGTAATATACGTATTCCAGAAAGAACATTATCTGAGTCTGAATACATGTTTGAGGAAATGGTAAATAAATTTTTTCTCATTTAAGTGCAGTGTATAAGAGACAATTGGAGATGATCCAGGTCAGGTAGACTTGAGTCCATATTAAACTAAAAACAAAACAATATAAAACAAAACAAAGCAAAACACAAAACTTATTTCCCAGTATGTGGGGATGTGGATTTCATCCTCTATGAGAGATGTTAAATAAGGATCACTGTAGCAAAATTACTTTGGAAAAAGGACTGAAAGTAATTTAAGAGCATTAATGTAATGAAAAGTTTACAGTACAGTTTTACACATGTTATTCAAACTGATATTAATAACAATCTTTTGATATAGGAAAAGTATGCACAGGTCTTCATATGTTACACTAACACTTGCCTTCTTTTCTTAAGAATACAAATTCACACTTAAGTCTTTTGACCCCTACATCAGAATGCATTCAATACCCAATCTTTCCTATTTAATAACAATAATAGCTAACATTTGCAAAATATTCACGATGTGGTTAATGCTGTTTCAAGAAGTTGCCATTTCTTACAAAATTTAATTTTACTTCTAAGTCTATAAAATAGATAATGCTAATATTCCCAATTTAAAGATAAAGAAATATAATACGGAAACATTATGCAACTTGGTCATAACATACCTCTAGTATGGGGTGAATATAAGATACTAATTGAAGAATTATGCCTCCATAGTCCAAATTTTTAAGTGTTATTCCAAATCGCCTCTCCCTTGATTATAGTAGCATTCTCATACCTCTAGTATGGGGTGAATATAAGATACTAATTGAAGAATTATGCCTCCATAGTCCAAAATTTTAAGTGTTATTCCAAATCGCCTCTCCCTTGATTATAGTAGCATTCTTTTTTGTGCATAGTATCGATAGAAAAATACCTACCTTAAGGAAAAGAATATTGTTGCTTCTCTTCTTATAGTAATATTTTTTAGTATTTTTATAAATACACAGTGCAGTTCAATGTGTGGGCTTTTCTTCACTAGACTCACAGAACCCAGGCTATCTATCCAAAAGATATTGAAACATATTGTATTATTTCCATAATAACAAAGAAGAACAACTATGTTCCTAAGCTAAAAATATATTTGGCAGTTCAAGTACTTTTGCTAGCCTCAAATGGCTCTCACCGTATACACAAAATTTCTAGAAATGTGATCTCTGATTTATTCTATGGGTTACTTTATTACCAATACCAAAATCTTATAAATTACATTCCCCAATAAGTGACATTTCCACAAAGTTTAACATACAACTTAATGTTTCTCAGTCCACCAAGGAAGCCTTATATTATATTTCAATATAAAAAGTATGCTTATCCATCAAAACATAATGTTTAAATCATTTTAAGATCACATAACTGCCTGGTAAATGAGCCAGTTACTTGGAGAGGTTTTTCAATAATAAAATGCTTTATCCTTAATATAAATATTAACATAAATAGTAACTCATATACTTTTCAAAATTTTTCATAATCATAAAATGAATTCCATGTCTTCATTTACTTGGAAAACGTAACCATCCCTAATGACTGATCCTGTGGAAACAGCACATTTTAAAGGGTTAATGAAGAAGTTTGAGGAATGGCCAGGAAATTGAACATAAACAGAGCAGCAAGCTTTACTGGAAGCAGAAAGGCAGAGTATTTCCAGGGAGAAGGCTGACCTATGCCATCACCCTCGATGAGAAGTCAAGTAGGGCAATCAACCACAAGTTGCATTGGATGTTTTTTTTAATTTGGAACACCAGTCATTTATTAGAACCATTAAATGTACTCAGTGTCAGTGGAGACATTTTGATTCTGAGGAACAATTTTAATTACTTACTACATGCAATTACTTTGTGATATAAAATTGCAGTGATAGAATTAGGGTAATGGAAAGAACCTGACCTTTGGTCTAAAATAGGTGTAGCTTTATTAACTATTTTAACTATTAATATATGTTTTTGGAAAATCATTCAACCTCTCAAACTCAGTTTGCTTATCCATAAGAAGAATAAGAAGAATACCAACCATGCAGAGTTGAGTTATTGAAAATGTAAAGTATCCATTGCCAAACAAGACCTGCACAGTAGGAGTTCAATCTTTCTCACTCATTGAAAATATAATACCCAAAGAACATATCTACCTATCTGGTTTTAGAAATTGGAAGAAAAAATATATATACAGGGTTCTTGACTTCTCATCTAGTGTTCTCACAACATAGCCCATCATCTTTGTGGAACTTTTAGTAGGTACCTTAATCTAAGCTCTCCTTACTTTACCAGCAGGTGGAGAAAATAATATTGATCTTAAAATGTTGCTATAAGGATTAAATTATTTAGTGCAGTTTAGTGCTTAGAAGACTTTGAAAATGTTAATACTATGTAATTAGATGTTGCAGCTACTGCTGCTGCTAACGATGAAAAAATAGTAATATTATAGTTATGTTATTGCAGTGTTGTCATGAGAATGAAGTATATTTGTTGCTTCAGAGTGGGTATTTTATTTTTCTTCTCTGTATCAAGCAAGTCACCTCACCAATTTAATACATAGTTTAAATAAATGCTGCAAGATGGAATAAGAAATTCTGAGAATATTGGTTCTTTTCATTACAATAAAATATTAATATTTACATCACTAAAAAATCTTCCACTAATTTTCCCATTGACCTTTAGTTGGAACTTTTGGCAAACACATATAATTGTGTAGTCTAAATTTAATAAATTGTGACCTTAAAGGTTTTATATTAATCAATAAAAAAAGAAATTAAGTTATTTTGGATTTACAATACTCATTCAGCATATCATCAGAAAAGGAGAAAATAGAGAAAGATTCTATTTCCATATGAGCAGGAAACAACAATTTATATTTGACCTATTATTCTGACACTGAGAATATATTGAATGACTGTTAATTATATAAAGTATAATATATTACATAATGTAATATAATATAATATAATACATGAGCAATGGTTTGGGTTTAAAATTTCCAGAGTGTAATATTAGCAATATATATTAACAAAAAAAAAATACTACAATTAAATTTGAGATTCAACATTTTAATGTTTTTTAATTTTAAATTAATATTTAATTTCACATTTAACACATATGCATATACTCATATGTAATTAAATATTTTTCACCTCTTCTTTTTTTTACCAATATCCATTTCTTAAATAATGTCACAGTCATTCTATTCTACAACATCACTATTCTCATAAACTAGATGTAAATGGTGTCTCTTCAGTCACATAAAAGAAATAAGCTTCAGTTTCCAATGGAAGAATTTACTTGCCCCTAAAGTGTTACTTTCCCTTCTTAAATTTCACTTCTATAGCTTTAGCAGAATCCAAGTGAACTAAAAGAACAATATTTCAGATCATTACAGCTTCCTTTCAAATTGAAATGTCGCCCTGCTTTCCTTCTGATCGGGTCACTACTAGTTTATGTATCCAGTTAAAAGCTGAACACAAAGTACAGGAAATATACTGCGTACTCCTTCTGTCTTCGCCCTTACAAGAAAGCTATAATTTGCACAATAAGCAATACTATAAATCCTAACATCTAATCTCATTGAGTAGCTGACTGTATCAAATGAAAATTGATTGCAGCTATTTTCCAAGGGAATTCAATTTCAATATTGAGGAGTATTTCTGGTAAGCCAGACAATTGCAATATATTTAGTCTCTCAAGTTCGTGGAACATAAAAAAAGTTTTTGATGTATTACTTTTATTTATTTTATTTATTTTTTATTTTTTTTTTCCTTTTTGTACTCAAGTTCGTGGAACATAAAAAAAGTTTTTGATGTATTACTTTTATTTATTTTATTTATTTATTTATTTTTTTTCCTTTTTGTATTTTTTCGTGTCTGGCAACGGATCGCAACCCTCAGTGTCGCGCCCGTACCGGACTGGGACCGGCAACGGGATCGCAACCCTCGGTGCTGCGCCCGCACCTCGCTCAGCCAGTGAGCGGGAACCGGTCTGTATGTGGGATCCGAACCCTCGGCGGGAACGCCGCTGCGCTCCCAAGTGGCGCACTGTAGCAGTGCACCACCGGGCCGGCCCTGATGTATTACTTTTATCCTGTGGATTTTTTTCCCACTAAAGTATCATGCATTAGCTTATAAAACATATACTAATTATTAAAAGTGCAACATATTGGATCTAAAGTATAAGCATTAATTAATATTCACTAAGATATTTGATATTTAATGTTGGTATATTTTTCTCTCAATGCCCTTAAGAAATCAAGTGATTCCTTTGAAACCTAATATCAGGATTTCCCGCCTCTTAAATGAAGACATTTAAGTATGTCTTAACTATGACATTTAAGACATGTCTTCATTTAAGAGGTGGGAAATTTAATGGGTTACTTTTAGCTTTTTAATGTTAGAGATATGTCATTTTAAGAAGTAAATATGCACTTACAAAATAAACACGGAATGAAGAATATCATCGTATTAAATAATATATAATAAATGCAAAACTTTAAAAAATATTTTTAATTTATCTGAAATGGACATTAAAAAACACCAAATTCTTAAGGTCAGTAAAAGATCAGCACACTATAAAATACATTCCTTGACAATATTGTCGTGTAGAAATTAGGAACATTTTAAAACCAGATTTTTTATTTTCCTTAAGAAAATTACAGATTTGATTCTCTGCTTATGATTTCTTTCTTCCTTCATTTCCTCCTTTTTCTTTTTCCTTCTTTCTTCCCTCTGTCCCTCCCTCTCTCACTCTCTTCCTATGTTCTTTCCTTCCTTCACCCTACCTTTCTTTTTTTCTTTTCCAATCTTTTAAAAGTAAACATAGAATACCTCCACAACATACAATAAGCTAAAAGATAGGTAGTATAAAATATTAATGAGGATGTGCAGCAAGTAGAATTCTTATTTACTGCTGGTGAAGAGTTAAAATTGGTGAAAACCATCGTGAGCACCTTTTTTGCTGCATCTAATGGAGCTGAATATATGAATAGCTATCAACCCAGTAATCCCACTGCTAAGTATACACCCACCAGAAATCCAAACATAGGTTCCCAAAAAGAGATATACAAGTATGTGTATACTAATAGAATTTATAATAGCCAAAAACTAAAAATTTATCAATATTTATCAACAATAGAAAGGGTGAATAAGATATAGTGTATTCACACAATGCAATACTCATCAGCAATGAAAAAGAACAAGCTACCACTACAAACAAAAATATGGTAGAATTTCACAAATATAATGCTAAATAAAAAAGCCAGGTATAAAAAAAAAAGCATATACCATGAAGTTTAAACATACACAAAACAAATATATGATATTAGAAGTCAAATGGCTGAAGTGTTGACTGGAAGTAAACACGTGGGAAAATTCTGGGATGCTGTTAATTTTCTTAATTTTATTTTCCCCTTTTCTTTCAGTTTTCTAATAAAAATAATCAAAGTAAAATTAGATATTATTTGATGAGCTCTTAGTAAACAATATAAATCATGGATATGACAGTTTCATGACATAGAATATAAAATTATATAAAAACATAAGATAGTATTTGGGAGTATTTAAGTTGTATGTATTAGAGACTAGCCGGTTCAAGAATTTACTGGGAACAGCTGAACTATTGTATCTCAGGGTGAGAGAACATAGTCCATAGGAGTACACTTGAAGTTGGTCCTGACTGTTAAACCTAGTCTACCTAGTAGTTTTTTCTCCATGAAAGCTTTCTCTTATCCTGGGATAGGGTAAATGCTCTTCTCTTGTTCTGTTGGCATGGATTACTTGGCTTGAATACAAGCAACTGTGTCAGTCTACTGCCTTGTGTTTCCAGGTTCTTTGACTTGAAGGTTACAGAGCCTACCCAACAGTATTAGGGGATTTATAATAAAGCTCGATTTCTTAAAATTTTAATTGCATCATCTCCTGACTGCAAGAAGAAAAATGCTATATACTGCTTTAGACTTACTATGACTTTGCTACATGCCACACACTTCTCTGTGGCATCTAGACACTGGGTCCAATTGTTCTTTGAAAACTTGTCAGAGGAAATGATTTTTAAAAATAAGTTCAAGAACCTTATTATAGATGAGGTTTTAAAAGTAATATTATTAGATTATATTTAGGTATGTTTTATCATTAATAATTAATAATTAATTCATAATTAATTGATATTGTGAAGTGTTCTTATATTTTCATGTTTTAAAATGCCTCTTTTCCATCCTTTTATTGTGTTATTTTAAAAGTAATATTATTAGATTATATTTAGGTATGTTTTATCATTAATAATTAATAATTAGTTCATAATTAATTGATATTGTGAAGTGTTCTTATATTTTCATGTTTTAAAATGCCTCTTTTCCATCCTTTTATTGTGTTAGATAACAAGTAAAAATACCAGGTTTTAAAAACAGGATCTCTTAACATTTTCAGGATAGGAATTTAGTCTGCTAAAAGAAATAAAACAAATGGGGATGACATATTTAAACTATTTTCAAAGATTCCTATCTTTACCTTCTCTTTCATGTCTAACCTGACAGTAAAAAGTCAGCTGAGTTGTCTGACCTTTCAAATATTAATTGGAAATTCATTTCAAACTTTCTCTGTAAAAGTTCAGCTAAGGGATTTCTTTAAACTTTAGTTTTTACTAACATTAGGGAAGTTAGGAACAAAGGTATTCTAGCACATGTGACACCTACTATAATTTCAAAGCAGCATAAAATGTATACAAAATAAAATAATGAGCAAATCTGCTGATTCAAAATGCACTAATAAAAATTTAAAGTCTACGTATTTTTGTTATTCAGAAGGAGAAATATGGACTCTTCCTCTTGGAAAATAAGTCTTTTTAAAAATATATTTGTTGAATGATAATCAAGGTTAAATTACTAAGTAGAATTTAGTTTTATACAGTTAGATGTGGTATAAGGAAACATAAACTTGGGCAACATTACTAGCCTGGGGGATCAGTAACAACAGTCTCCGGAGTAAGGTGCCAAAGGTGGAATCCCAGTTCTACCACCACATTGGGCACCCGAGTCAACAAGTGAGTAATTATTTCATAAAGCTTTTGTGAGTATTAAAGAAATTAAGATACATAGAATGTTAACACCGTCTAGGGAATAGGAAGTGGTTAGCTGCAGCATTCTCCTCCCACTCTTAAACACTTTGCCCTATCATGACCCTTGAAAGATAATGGCTTAGTTCAAATTGATATTATATATGAAAAACTGATGAGGCTCCTTGTTTGTCTCTTGAAGCAAATTAAATATGAAGTGAATATTCCATTTTAAATAAATCTTAATCACATATTTCAGAGATGAAAAGATTCTGATCTTTTAATATCTCCAAGAAATTTGACTATTGATTCAACAGCTATTTTGTGAGTTAGCCTATGTGGCAATGTTTGTTTTAATTTTTATAACTCTAGAAAATTATAAGACTGTTAAAACTTTATAAAATATAGCCTTATAAGACTTCTATTTTAGCTGTCTAGGATTTCCTAAGTTTTCATAAGAGTATTTCCTACTAAGCTACAGAAGTGTCTGTGTAAGCCTTAGATACATATGTGTGTGAAAGATGGAAATATAGCATAAGTGCCCATTACTGACATATTATTCTAATTTTAACCCATTTTAGAATTTTCACTTTTTTTCTCAATTTACTAAACATGTTTAACCATGTGTTGCTATTTTATTTCAGTCATAGTCACTATTGCCTATACTTAATCATCTCATGAATGTTTCCAGCGACAATATTCAAGCATGGTTTGCCACACACTCATGGAATCTGATATTAATTAGTGATAATCAGTACTTATCCTGCACTAAGCTTAGTGATTTTCTATTTGTGGACATATATTAAATGCACATATAATTTAATAAAGGAAACTTTAAGGGACATGTATCAAAATCTCATGAGCATATTTACTTTTACTAAGAAACATGCAATCAATGTTAAAGGAAAAATAGATTCTCCCTCTGTTCAAGTCAATAGCATGGGTATCCAGGTAACTTTGGTGACCAGACTTCCACATTTTAGCAAATCTTAAAAATTACAAAGCTTAGGTTTCACCAACAATTTTAGCTTGAGATATTATCTTTAGTGTAATAGTTGGGGATTCATTTCTTAACCGTGAGCAGTGCCTTTGTGCTATCCCTTATGATTTAGGAAATATGCTTAAGTTCTTTGGTCTAGCATTTATTATATATCCTCATGTATTTCTATTCCAGAACTGGGGAAATAACCACAGAATAAGTTTTGGGACCCGCTGGAGCCACTGTGGGAAGAGCTTGAGCTAAAAGCCCATTGACCATAAGCTCTGACTTTCACTGGACCACAATGGTATTTTGGGCTTCCTGAAATTCATGTCACTTTAGAGGCTGTGTGTAGTAATCCCCAAAACTCCAATTATTTCCCTTTCCCAACGAATAGTCACCCTGGTAGATGCCCATAGGTCTTTATGGGAAGAGCTTGGAAAAGATTCATGGTAAAAATCTTTGGCAATGTACTTCCTCAAGAGGACCTGACTTTCTCTTCATTTAAGGGGTTTTGGGTTCCTAAAGTGTCTCAAGTCTGGGAATTAATTGAAGATTGAGATACTCAGTTTTGGGGATTCAAATTAGACTTCTGTTTGCTTTACCTAGAACTCTTCCTTATATACAGATCAACTGAGAATTTAGTAGACTGCCCATTTATTTTGCTTCTGAGGATACCATGATCAACTAGGCAATGCCATAGGTCTTTACGTATCAGGCTATTCTCATTACAATTTTGACTCCTGTGTCCATTACAGTGAACTTCTTGCCCTTGTTGATTAATTGTCACCATTTGAAATCTACTGCCCAGCATACAATATTCCCACTGCATTTAGGAATCTCAGTTTGTTGGCAACAGTCCACAATAGTCATAGGGCTAAGGTCTCTGTAAACCAAACCTAGAGGCTCATTCTACAAGTGGCTCATTCAAACAGTTGTAATTTCTGACTTACAGAGAAGAGTGACCACAGAGCTCTTCAGGGATTCTAGGACTCCCCTCACAAATTTAGTTCTCATAAATGTGGTGAAACCTGTGTTCTTTGGATCATTCCCATGTGGGTAATTATGTCTTACATCCCCTCTAACATTCCAATCTTCCTGAGCTTTGAAATAATCACCTGTAGACAGTGTACCGGCAGTTTTGGTATTCTGACTTCATTTAATGTCTGCCACCTTTTGGTACTTATTTTAGCCAACCAACCAATCTGTTCAAATCCATTTTAACCCCTGAAGCTAAAACATTGAATCCAGAATCTCATCTTAGTTGGCTCATATCAATATATTCGGTTAGATCTAACATTTATCTTCCTTCCATCATTATCTTGCATCCATAATATCCATTCCTACAGATATTCCCCAGATTTCTGTCTGTATAAGTTGGAAAAAACCATGCAGTTCTTTTAGTATGTATCACACCTCCTTGAGGGTCATACTTTGTATCCCATCCTCTGGGGCATGCTGGGACCTGAGTCTAGTTACAGACCTGGAAGCAAAGAAGGGTGATAGAGGTAGGTCTTTAGGAGAATTAACAGTGCTCTTCAAGGAAACTACATTACAGAGGCCATTATAGTTTCTGCAGGAAATGCCAGGTTACCTCCTCAGACAGGAGTGGAAGGGCTGCTTCTACTGGCAAAGAAGACTCAGTAGAATTTTGGGTTTTCAATGTTCCCACAGTTTGGGGGATCTTCCTGCATGTCCCCATTCTAATTTTCAGAATTCCACTTCTTTCCAATAAATGTCCTCATTTTAACAGAAGACACCCTGTAGGTTGGGAAGTCAACTTGTTTTCTAACCCAGCCACTTGTAGAATGAGCCTCTAGGTTTGGTTTACAGAGACCTTAGCCCTATGACTATAAGAGATAAGGGTTTCATTCAGGACAGACCTAGAAACTGTCAGGTAAATTATGTGGAGATTGACCCTGAGCTTATTCACTTCTTTCCACACTTTCTCCGGTGCACTTAGGAACATCCAGTCAACCTCATTATATGCCTTAGGTTGACTACAGTGTTCTAAGGTACAAGTACACGTCTCCCAAAACTTTACTTTTTATGAGTATTTAATTAGGAATATCCTTTGGTGGTAAAATTTTTAACATCTCTATTGCTGCCTAATGTATGGACTGTATTGTGGATTGATTGAATTGTTTCCCCCAAGGTTCATGCATTTGAAACTTAATTCCCACTGTAACTGTTGAGAGTGGGAAATCCTGTTATAGTAATTGAAAGGTGGGGCCTTGAAGAGGTGATTAGATTGTAGGACTGTGCAGTAGTGAATGGATTAATGATGGTGGTCAGGGGCATGGTTCTGATGGCTTTTAAAAAAGAGTGAATGAGGAGGCTGGTCTCTTGCTCTTTTTGCTCTGCCATTTTCTGCCATGTGAGTTCCCTGGGTCACTGTTGCCACCACCAAGACCCTCACCAGATGTGTCCCCTGGACGGTGGTCAGGGGCATGGTTCTGATGGCTTTTAAAAAAGAGTGAATGAGGAGGCTGGTCTCTTTATCTTTTTGCTCTGCCATTTTCTGCCATGTGAGTTCCCTGGGTCACTGTTGCCACCACCAAGACCCTCACCAGATGTGTCCCCTGGACGTTGGACTTCCTAGCCTCCAAAACAGTAAGCAATAAATTTCATTGTCTTACAAATTACCCAATTTTGTGTATTTCATTATAAGCAACAGAAACAGACAAATACAGACTGTCACTGGAAATGTAACCATTAGTTTTTTAAATCAAATAACAAATTCAGAAAATCCAGAACCAATTCAGAAAACTCATTCTTAAGATTCTATTCCTCTAGAACCACTCTCAGTACCAGAATCTGTACCAGTTAGGGTTCCATCAGGAAACAGAACCAGTTAGAGGGTGTGTGTGTGTGTGTGTGTAGAGAGAGAGAGAAAGAGAGAAAGGAGAGGCAGACAGAGACAGAGACAGAGGGAGAGATTGAGAGAAATTTATTTTAATTGGATTTTCATCAGGACCTGCTAGAAATCTGTGGGGTAGGCCCACAGGATGGGCTAGATGGAAATTATAGGACCAGGAGCTGAGCTGCAATCCATAGGCAGAATTTCTTCTTCAGGGAAACCTAACTTCTACTATCAAGGGCTTTTAACTGATTGAATCAGGTCCACTCAAATTATGTAGTATAACCTCATTTACTCAGAGTCAACTGACGCAGATGTGTACCACATCTACAAAATACCTCAAAAGCAACACCTAGATTAGTGTTTGCATAATGGAGACTATGAAACAGCCAGGTTAACACATAAAACTGTTCAATACCTGCCTCATTATTTGAAGGTGCTTTTTGCTCTTTGCTGTCTCTTCTTCTCCTCAATCTCTGTTAACATTTCCAATGAACCACTTTTTGGTTTCATTGACTTTCTCTTTCTCATGTTTTCAATTTTGTGGATTTCAGTGTTTTTTTTTTAATATCATTTCTTCTGCTTGCTTTAGATATAATTTGCTGTTCTTTAATTTCCTAAGGCAGGAGTTCAGAGTACTGATATTAGGTCTTTATTCTTTTTCAGTATACATATTTAATGCTGTGAATTTCTCTTTGAGCTCTGCTTATGTGGCAAACCACACATTTAGTAAATTGTTTAATCATTTTTCTTCATTTAAGATAGATTTTAAAAAATTTCTCTGAACTCTTCAGTGACTTAAGGATCACTTAGATATAGTCTAATA
>NW_007736324.1:83976-86388 GCF_000696425.1 Galeopterus variegatus | reverse complement strand
TTTTTTTTTTAATATCATTTCTTCTGCTTGCTTTAGATATAATTTGCTGTTCTTTAATTTCCTAAGGCAGGAGTTCAGAGTACTGATATTAGGTCTTTATTCTTTTTCAGTATACATATTTAATGCTGTGAATTTCTCTTTGAGCTCTGCTTATGTGGCAAACCACACATTTAGTAAATTGTTTAATCATTTTTCTTCATTTAAGATAGATTTTAAAAAATTTCTCTGAACTCTTCAGTGACTTAAGGATCACTTAGATATAGTCTAATACTGAAGTATTTGATATTTTCCAATTTTAATTTCTAATTTAATTTTATTCTGGCCTGAGAATAGTCTTTGCATGATTTCTATTGTCTTAAATTTGTTAACCTATGGTTAATGGCTAAAAATGTCATCTATCTTGATGAATGTTTCATGTAAGCTTGAGAAGAATATATATTCTGCTACTGTTGAATAAAATCCTGGTAATTGTCAATTATATGAAGTTGATTGGTAGTCACTTATATTATTACTGATTTTTGTACTTCTTGGTCTATCAATTACTGATGGTAGTTGTTAAAGTCCATAACTATAATAGTGGATTTATCTATTTCTTGTGTCAGCTCTATCACTTATTTTTATTTTTATTTATTTATATTTTTGACCCGTAAGGGGATCACACCACGCTTAGCCAGTGAGGGCACCGACCATCCTTATATAGGACCCAAACCCGCAGACTCAGCGCTATCAGCGCCCAGCTCTATCGCTTTTGCCTCATGTATTTTGGCTCTGTATTGTTAGGTAGGTGCACATTTAGGATTGTTTATCTTCTTAGACATCAACCTCTTTATGTTAATATAGTACCCTCTTTATCCCTGGTAATCTTCCTTGTTTTGAAGTTAGCCTTGTCTGAAATCAATAAAATTAATATAGATTTCTTTTGATTAATACTAACATAGTATACCTTTTTTCATCCCCTGTAATCTGAGTATTTTTTGAAGTGTGCTTCAGGTAGACAATATATAATTGGATTTTTCTTTTCTTTTAAGATCAATTCTAGTAATTTCTGTCTTTTATTGGGTTGATTAGTCCTCTCACACTTTCAGTGATTATTGATATAGTTGAATAAATATCTATCATCTTTGCAACCCTTTTATATTCATTACAGTTGCTCTTTGTTTGTTTTCCTTTTTTGCCTTCTCTTGTTTTAACTGAGAATTTCATATATAATTTTATTTTATCTTCTCTCTTAGAATAATACATCTTTAAAAAAAATTTGCAGTTTTCTTTAAGTTTACAATATACATTTTTAACTAATCTAAATCCATCTTCAATAACACTATTCCTTCTAACAGAGTATTCCCAATTTCTCTCTCCCATTCCCATTGTCATTTGTTTCACTTAAGCACAGGATATAATCATATGATACATTGTCAATATCAATGCTTTAAACAACCAGTTATCTTTTAGATCAATTAAAAATTCCAAAAATAAAAGATGTTATTTTACCTTTATTTATTCCTTCTCTGACGCTCTTTCATTATGTAGGTCCAAATTTCTGACCTACTTCAATTTTCTTCTGCCTGAAGAACTTTGACATTTCTTATCTGTATGTTGGTGATAAATACTCACCATTTTTTTTAAAGGATAGTATCCCTTGATATAGAATTCTAGGTTAGTGTTTTCCACCACCAACCNTTTTTTAAAGGATAGTATCCCTTGATATAGAATTCTAGGTTAGTGTTTTCCACCACCAACCATTTAACTATTTTATTCTTCTTTCTTCTTGATGAGAAGCATATTATGATTCTGATGAGAATCATATCAGATTCTCATCATATTATGATTCCTACCGTTGTTCCTCTGTTAATAAGGCATGGATTCTCTGACTTTCTTCAGGGTTTTTTCTTTGTCTTTGGTTTTCTACAGCTTAATTATAACATATCCAGGTGTAGATTTATTGGTATTTATCCTTTTTGGTGCTCTCTGAGCTTCCTGGATATGTACTTTAGTGTCTGGTAATAATTTTGTAGAGTCCTCTGACATTGCCGTTTAAAATATTTCTTCTCCATTCTCTTTTTTACCTTTTTGGTATTCTAATTACATCTGTGTTACACCTTTGATATTGCCCCATAGTTCATGACCTTCTCCTCTACTTTTTTATTCTTCATTGTATTCACATTTTTAGTCTGTCTCTATTGACATGTATTCAAGTTCAGTAACATTTTTCTTGCCCATGTTGAGTCCGCCACTGAGTTTATTGAAAGCATTCTTCATTTCTGTTGATATTTTTAAACTTATAGCCTTTTGAAATTTTTTTATAGTTTCTAACTCTCTACTTACATTATTTATCAGTTCTTGATGTTGTCCACTTTTTTCTGCTAGAGTCCATAATTTATCAGTTATAGTTATTTTAAATTTCCTGATTTATAA
>NW_007736324.1:81484-82519 GCF_000696425.1 Galeopterus variegatus | reverse complement strand
TATTTCCTGGGTGATACCAACTACACCATCATTATGAGTGCTATCTAAATTCTAGAAATCCCCAAATTTATAACTCATCCTGACATATCTCATAAGATACAGATTCATAGATAAAAAAAAGCTAAATTAACTTTTATACTGGTGGTTTCACAGCCAGCTCAAATTCAACATGTGTGAAACAGAGTCTTTGCACACCAAATCTGTTTCCACAGTCTTATACATTTCAGTAAATGGCACAACCAGCCACAAATAAGAGTAAGTGAAAAACCTATTAACCTCCATTCCTCCGTTCATTATCTCTGACCCTATACTAATTGTGACAGTTTGGATATTCTGGAACTATGAGTCAGAATTTAGCAACCATATTGACTCTTAGGAATGCCAGAGGGATCAAGATCTCTGGAAGTGTGTGGATAGTAGGACTGAACACAGAGGGAAGTTCAGCTATAATGCAGGCCTGGCAGCCTCAGCCAAACCCAAGGGAAGCTTTGGAGCTAAAATGGCTCATCAGGGTTTTGGGGTATTGGGTTGAAATGACCAAGCTTTTATACCTCTAACTGAATCAGTCATGGAATGTGGGCCACCCCTGTAAGAATGTATTGGAGGAGGTTGCTATTTGCAGCTGGACACCCCATGAAGGAGGTAAAGCCTCTGACATGAAAGCCTCTGACAACACTCTCAGCTGTTGGTGCAGCAGGTCTTTCTTTAAGTTGAGTAGGAGAATCTGTGTGGCAAATCTTCATGTCCCAGATCCTTGTTTTGTATAAAAGGCTGATAAAAGTGTCTGGCATGGAATAGATGTCCATCAAACTATTGTAAGACTTAAAAAATCCATCCTCATTTTTGCTACCATCCTAGTCCAGCCACTGTCATCCTTCACAGAACAAGTTTTTTTCTGACCTGTCTTTATTCATTTTTGTCCACCTTGTAACCTATTTTCACACTGCAGCCAGACAATAACATTAATATATAAATCCAGACATTTTACTTCTTGTGTATTAATCCCCCAGCAACTTTTCCTTGTACCTGAAAAAA
>NW_007736324.1:77122-80319 GCF_000696425.1 Galeopterus variegatus | reverse complement strand
GAATAAATTAATTTAAGATCAGGATGAGAAATAACCTTACTCAAACCCTTGACTTCATAGGTAAAGAAACTGAAGCTTAAAGTGTCTAATGCATTTTATCAAAGTCAAGTAACAGATTTCTTGCAGGCTGAAACTGCAAAGAAGCTCTGGTAGTATTAAGCTTGTCTACCTCAGCATTTCTCCAATATTTTTCTACCTTCTCATCACTGTAGCTCTGACAAACTGTACTCAAGAACCGCTTTTTTATATAATAGCTTCAGACTAAATACCCACTTCTCGTCACTATATGTCATCCTTAAAAACATTTTGTATAATTTTAGTCTTTGTACCTATACTTCAGCAATATTGTAAATTCTCTTGTATAAATATACAGTACCTCACTGACCTCTTAAAACAATACTTTTCTATATTATTTTTCCTCTTTTTTTAAACTAAACTCTCAAATAATTTATACATAGATGTTGCTGACTGTGTTATATCATTGACACAAAGCTTGTGTTTTTCACTTTTCTTGTTCTTTGTTTTATTCAAAATAGTCATTAACTTGTCTCTACATCTAATAACAATTTGTATGGGAGGTGTTCATTTTATACCCAAGATAAAATCTAGCTAACTTTCTGCACTATAGAAATGAATTACTTGTACACACAAGCCAGGAGGTGATTTCAATGCACACCGTCATATTAGATTACTTTTTACTCCTTATACCTAAAGGGAAATCATGACTGCAAAGCCACATGACACCAATTTAAAGAATCATGCTTGTATTCCACTGAAGCCCTTTGCATTTTCCAAAAGAAAGTTTTCAGATGAGGGAAGAGTGAAGATTTTACTGTGCTTTGACCTCTTGTAGAAAAGCAGTCACACATATCTCAAACTTATTAATTACTTTTGCTGTCCCCTTAATTACAAACTCACCATTAGTTTGTACTTTTGTTTTCCTTGCTTCTGCAGTTGGTCTTGATTTACTGAATGAGTAATAAACAAGGCACTGTGCTAAGTTCTTTCCCTGCAATATGCCTTTAGTATAAATAGCAGTAGAGTAAACATTATTGTTATAATCTATTAAACACAAAACTGAGTCTCAGAGTAGCTGAATAACTTTTCCAAAGTTGCAGAGCTAGTAAAAGACCTAATCAGGTTTGAAGTACAGGCAAATTTAATCCAAGTTTCATTCTCATACAGCCAAATTTAATCCAAGTTTCGTTCTCATAAATGTTATGCTAAACTGTATTTATGCCAAAGAAAGAATAAGAAATAACTTAGTGCTCTTTTGCATCAATATTTTTATGACAAATAACATGCATAGCGGAAAGGAGTTGAACATATTTTTACCATGTTTGGAATGGCTGTGTCAGCCGGCATTAGCCCAGAGACATTCTCTTTTCATGTGCTCTATAAGCTCTAGTAATATACCAGGAAAAATAAAAAGCCTGGGTAATTATCTGTAATTCACACATATTACCAAGAATAAAACACTATAACTTACTTGCTTTAAGGTGAAGTTTTATTTTTTCATTGTGAATGGGCATTTTTTATTCTTTCACCATATGAATACCCTTTATATATTTAGAATATTTTTCACCTTGTTAGTCTCATCTCAGAAGAGAAACCATGTATTTGCTTCTCCAGACCACCCTATACATACAGCAGAGGCATGTGATCTATGTTCATCCAGTCAAAAGCCCACACTAAGATTTTGGTTTGAAAGGGAGTGGCCTGAAGAAAGAGGCATCATCATGGCATCCATGCAGTGGTAGAGGGGAGGTCAGACAGGTATGTAATTACAGAGGCAAAGGAGTCAGAAATTTCCCATGTGGTGTTATTTGCCCATAGTTCTTGGCTGTGCATTCTACAAACCTGACTCTCTGGATGTCCAGTGGTACTCCCTGCTATCTATTATTCTTAACATATTTATTTTCTCTTTAGCAGGCTAGAAAAGTTTCTGTTTCTTTTAAGTATAAACTTTCACTGTTAACGCTTGGGAAAATGTTTTTATAGTCATCTTTTATGCACTTACTAAAGAATACGGCTACAAATGAAGGAAGTTATTGAAACCACCTAAAGCTAGTGAAAACTGGCTTTATCTCCNCTGGATGTCCAGTGGTACTCCCTGCTATCTATTATTCTTAACATATTTATTTTCTCTTTAGTAGGCTAGAAAAGTTTCTGTTTCTTTTAAGTATAAACTTTCACTGTTAACGCTTGGGAAAAGGTTTTTATAGTCATCTTTTATGCACTTACTAAAGAATATGGCTACAAATGAAGGAAGTTATTGAAACCACCTAAAGCTAGTGAAAACTGGCTTTATCTCCCTACCTCAGGTTGTTTTACAAGCTGTCTTGCAGGATATAAGATGAGCATATGCAGAGTGAAGGGCCTTGCCTTCCAGATGACCTCAAGCACCACAGGAACCAGAAAGTCTCCTATCTGTGGAACTGAAAAGCCACAAATTGAATCACTGGAACATTTCATGAAGTGAGAGTTTCTTCAACAGGAAGATCCAGCATCCAGTGGCTTTATTGCTGTATAGAGCCTGATTTGGAACTAGCCAATTAACTTGTGCTCAGTCCTTTGCCATTTACTCACCCCTTAAAATCTACCCAGACCCTGGATTATGAGACAGATTTGAGCCTTGCCTCCTGTTTCATTGCCAGTCAGCTGTTAGGTGGCAGCTACCTTCCTGGCACAGATGGTTGCTACACCTAATGACGACTGCTTGTTGCCTTCTTTGTTCTTCACGCATGTTCAGGATGGCGCCTGGAGGATGTAAAGGGGGAGTGACTATGGTGTCGGGTAAAACCTCACCCCATTTACGGGGCTTAACATTATTGGTGCAGAGAGCCTTCCAGGCTTGTGGACACTTCATGATCTTTACTATAAGCATAGGCAGGAGCCATGTATGCACGCATGACCTATAGGGTGATTGGCTTGTTAGGTGAAGACCCCCACCAGAATCCCCCTCCCATTGTCCATTTATGCATAAATATGTAGGTTTTGAGTTGAATAAACGGAACTGCTTGACAGAACCCCCACCGCGTCTGAGTGTTCCTTTGCGAGCCGGGTTGGGGCCGGTGGCCGCACTTACCTATCTCCTGGGCTCTCCCTCCCGCTCCCTCTCGCACAGGGAGAAAAAGGCAGGGAGTAATCTTTGGCCTCGTTCCCTTGAGCCAAGCATAGTTTAGCTAGTTGTCGGC
>NW_007736324.1:72229-76356 GCF_000696425.1 Galeopterus variegatus | reverse complement strand
ATGCACGCATGACCTATAGGGTGATTGGCTTGTTAGGTGAAGACCCCCACCAGAATCCCCCTCCCATTGTCCATTTATGCATAAATATGTAGGTTTTGAGTTGAATAAACGGAACTGCTTGACAGAACCCCCACCGCGTCTGAGTGTTCCTTTGCGAGCTGGGTTGGGGCCGGTGGCCGCACTTACCTATCTCCTGGGCTCTCCCTCCCGCTCCCTCTCGGTGGCCGCACTTACCTATCTCCTGGGCTCTCCCTCCCGCTCCCTCTCGCACAGGGAGAAAAAGGCAGGGAGTAATCTTTGGCCTCGTTCCCTTGAGCCAAGCATAGTTTAGCTAGTTGTCGGCACCGGTGCGGATGCCGACTCCCCCCTACCCCGACAGTCAACCTTGCAATAAAACCTTTTCTCAAAAACCAGTGCCATAGTATTGGCTTCTGAGAGTATCAAGCAAAGAGCCCTTGCTTGGTAACATTATTATTAGAAGAGAAGATAGCATTTTCTTCAGTAGATCTTCATTAAATATACAAATTTCTTATATTGTATCCTGTTAATGAACTCTTTAAATTGACATCAAGTTAACTACTCAAATATTAATTCTATCAGTAATATAATTCTATGAAAAGTAGGAATTACTAATAATTAATGAAGAGTAAGCACTTATAATTTTCTCTGTGTTAAAATGGAAAAACTTTCAAGCCCATAAGCAGATGGTCAGCTAAAATGTTTTATTAGAAATATGTGAAACTGATATATTTTCTCATAGTATTGAAAAAATGATTATTTTCTTATATAAGTCCTTAACTTTTCATAGTCAACAGAAAAGACAGATTGCCTTAGTTTTGTGTTCAGAGTGTTGCTTCCTACTTGGCATTCAAATAATTAAGAATGAACCAAAAATAATTAATCAACCTCCCAATCAACATGCATATTTCATCCTGTTTTTCTCTATAAAAATAAAAGGTAGTATCTTAATTATTCTGTGCACATTTTCAGTGTACATAAACTTAATGAAATTCCTAGAGTCTGAATTCTGATTTGAACTCTTTGGAATCATTTAATACAGTTCTTAAAATCTCTTTAAATAAGAACTAATTTGCAGAACTTTCCTTTTCACTATTGACTTCAGTGACAGATCATCAAAATACTTTGCCGCTTCTTTTATCTTAGCAGATATAAAACTAACGAAGCAAATTAGAGTATTATTTTCACCAGCAACTTTTCCCCAAAAGTTAACATAAATTCTAGGTTAACATTAAATCTTATTAGAAGGCAGGTTAAATAAATGCCATTGTGACTATAACAGCATAAATTTAATTCTCTAAATAAATATCTTATTGGTGTGTGTACATATAAATATGTTCGTGTGTGTGTGTGTGTGTATGTATAGATAGATGTCTCTGAAATTGACAAAACCAAATCATATTTAAAATGTATAATTTATTTGAAGTAATGATTGCATAATTATAGTTTGAAAATGTATATAAATTTATTTCTTGATATGCCAATGTATAATTCTCACTCAAATTTATAATGATATATACTGAGTAAACATTGCTATGCTATATTTAAAATGATAAGATGATTTAAAAACTAATAGAGAGCATCTAGTTTGGTTACATCAATATAACTAATACTCTTTAAAATTTCATTATTTGTCTAAGTAATATTTCAATAGAATTATGTCCTGAATTGTATCTAAAAGCAAATATTTTCCAAATCATCTGAAATTCAGAATCATTGGTGATATCAATTTTATAACTGAATAGCCAAACAGTTTTAGTTTGATATATGGAATTTCAGAAAGAAAAGGTAGGAGAAATTTATTTAGCATAACTATGTAATAGCTACTCTACTAGGAAATCTTCATCTAAAGTTGAGCTTTTGTTTTCTTTTGTTATGTTTTGTTTTGGAAATCTCCATCTATAGCTGAGTTCTCATTTTCTAAATTCACACTGTACTCCTCACGTTGCTCTGACTCCTTATACAAGTATAAATTATCAACATCTAATATAAAATCTCAGACATAAATCTTTCCCTAATCGTCCCAATTAGAAATGTATCCATTTCTCTCTTCCTCACTGCTTTTACCCTTTTTCTTCACTGTGAACTTTGTCACAGTCTTACTTGTACTGGACTATTATGACATATGGTTTATCCAAGGGAATTGCATGTTCCTCTGTAGACACTAGTAATGCTTACATTTTTGTAATTAAAATCAGCAGCACACTATCTAATTTAGCATATGAAGAGCTGAGATCTGTGTGTGTCTGTGCAGTCACTCCAGAACAGTATTTAACAAAGCTGAGCTTTAGACTATACATTATTTCAATATTATTACAGCATTAATTTCACATTTACACTTTCCAAAAAGAACATTTATCAGCCACAAAGAGTTATAAAATTAAACTTTCAAAAGTTTAAAGGGAATACTTACTTAATTCTAGGATAGTGAAGATCTTCTTAACCATGACAATAAAGAATCAAAAGGAGGAAAAATATTTTTTGAATATATATATATATATACACACACACACACACACACACACGTACACACACACAAATATGTCATATACAAGTGTGTATATACATATATGTAGTTTTTAAAAACAGAACATGATATAAAAATCAATAAGTGAATAATTTAAAATATTGTAATGCCAGTGACAGGTAAATCACTAGTATCTAAACTATACTGAAAACTAAAGAAAAAAAAAAACCCAAAAAACAAAACAATAAAAACAAACATAAAAAGAAAAAACAAAACACAAAAAGAAGAAAAAATAAACTATACCAAAAACTCTTAAATTTTGACCAAAAGGAAAAACTGCTAAAGGAAACTAAACAAATATATAGAATATTAAGTGACATCAAATTCAAATTTCTAACCAATGGGAAAAAATATTCAAAGTCACAAATAGTCATGGAAATAAAATGGGAGTGAAACATCATTCACAGACATTAGGTTACATAAACTGAAGATAAAAATATGTATAACTATTAGTGAGTCTAGTAATGCTGGAACATGAACACTCTTATTGCTGAAGGGCACTTAAATTTTATACTTATGAAAACATAATCCAGCAACATTTATTAAAATATGATAAAAAAGTACACATATACCTATATATTACAAATCTATTAACAGAAATATATTCATAGAAATCAATAGACTAGGATGCAAGTATATATGCTCAATGATGTTTAACATGCATTTTTGAATACTGGTAAGAAAAAGCGAAGAAAATAAATGTCCATTAATGCAGGAATGGGTTACTTTATCATGGCACACCCACTTTGTATATGATAGCTCTTACATTAAAGCTCTAACAGTTGATTTGTTGGATTTTTGCCATGTATGGATGAGTGAGGAAAGCAAGATGAAGAGAAGTGTCTGTATTCTAAACCTGTATTGGTAATATTTCTGTAAAGCTAGCAATGCTTTAAAACATAAGACACTGTACGTTTACTCTATTGAGTGTTTATAATTTAGACAGTAAGAGGCTTATGCAATCGGAGAAGCTGCTACTAACTTTATGAGCGCCGGTGAACAAGCTGAGGTCATAAAAGCTCAGGAGAAAGCAGCTGTGCATTTTTAATTTTTCCACAGGTCCTTCTACACCTGCAGCTAAAGAATAATGGCCTCTGCTTTTCTTCAGTCTTCCAAGTATCATGCAAGTGCCGCTTACTGTTGGTCTTTCCTGTAGAAACCACATTATAAATGTAGATCTCAGCTTTTTGCCTGGAATCAGCAGTTATATGTGAATAGGATTGCATGGAAGGATAAACACCATACCTACAGGGGGATAGAGTGGGTGGGAAAAGTGAGTAAGGGGTGAATCAAGAAAAGAGAAGAAGGAGAAAGGTTAATATGAGGAGAAAAATACAAGCTCTAAAAAATCCGGCACATAGTTATGCAGTATAATCCTATTTACCTAAAATCATTTATATATGCATAATATACATGCATAAGCACACACAATATGCATAGACTATCTTCAAATTTACATATACATGTGTTTATCTAATAAATTTCTTTTTTAATCAATAGAAAGATTAACTTTTAAGTAAATCAAGTATATATGGTTGGGTGAAGTAAACGAATCTCAGACTAATGTCTAGATTATGATTTT
>NW_007736324.1:56805-71660 GCF_000696425.1 Galeopterus variegatus | reverse complement strand
TGTGTGTGTGTGTGTCTGTGTGTATGAGTGTGTGTGATGTCCTGTGGCTGTATATGCATATATATGTATATTGTAGATGAGAGAAATGAAGACGTATTAAGGCATAAACCTTATAAAAATAGCAGTAATAAAATTATGATTTTAAGGTACTATTTTAATTTCAGCATCCCTCAGCCCCCGATTAAGGAAACATTGTACATTTACCCTTAGATTTTTAGATATGTGCTGTAATCATCTGTAGTTTAAAGCAGTTATTATCATTATTAAATGTCAAAAGAAACTCTAAAAATCTTACAGTTTACAAATGCATAAACATAATACAAAGGCTCTGGCCATATCAATTTATTTCCTTAATTAAGCTCCTGTTAAGTAGTAGGCATAATGGCTTTGGAAAACATAAACTCATTTGTATAAAGGCGAATTCTGTACATAGATTCAGCTAAAATTTCAAGCAAAATGAGTAACTGATAACTGAAAAGGAAAAGCAAGAGATGAAATTCACCAACAGCAATGCTTGATTTTATTTGATTTGGAAATTGATGATGGGATTCCCTGTTAAAGAGATGAAGGTTAAGCTGCTAAGCTAGGTTTCTTTACTTGCTAGTACTGCATCCCCAAAGGAAATATGGATGAGCCCAGCAATGAAGCACCAATGACAGCCATTGCTGTTCACGCCAGTTTCAAAGACAAAGTGATGTAATAGAAGCTTCCTCAAACCAGTTTTGGTATCTCTTTCATGAATATGTTTTTATCCACCTGAAAGTCACAAAAACTTTATTGATTTAAGATAGGTATTTCATCGAATACAGTTACAGCTCAGTAATGATGACCTATTTTTATATACTACATAGATGCATTCATACATACTCATGTACATATATTTAAAAGATATACACATACTGACAAATAGATTATTTTTAAATAAAACTTTTTGTATTGGTGCAATTAATCAATACCACTTCAGGTTAGCCATTGCATATACGTGGGATACATATGTACGTCTGTGTGCACACGTGTGCATGTGTGACATGAACATAATGTATGTTATATATTAATATAACTTCTAAAATAACCAAGGAATAACATTTTTACAGTGTTGGGATTTTACACAAATTGGTGCCGTATAAAGTTGGAATAGAGATGTTTCCTAATTTTAGTTTGTATCTGAATTACAAAGTAATGTATCAGAAACCTTAACTATGCAATTTTTATTATTTTTCATGTACATGCTACAATCTATTGCAGTTTTGGCTCAAATAAAACAGTAATAATTAAATAAATAGTTATTGTAATTTACCAGAAGTGAATAAAATTCAGAAATTTAAGAAATACAATATTAAGAATGAAAATCTAAACTTAAGAAAATTCAACACTTAAATATCTATGAGAAGAGAAAAGAAACACAACAAACTGTGACCACAACCCAAAAGCCAGGCAAGAAAACCACTCTTTTATATTTGTTGTTTATTAAAGTTATAATAAATATTATTAAGGTGCAAATATTTTATGTGTAAAATGATTAAGTTGAAATATCTAGGTAAGGTACTTCATGCACGGAGTTAAAATTGTGCTTATCTCAATATTTTTATGCTAATTTGAGTTCAGATAGAGTTCAAGAGAAAGTGATTTATGATCATGAAAGGATATTTGCTTCAGAAAGATTTTAAATAAGTTTTCTAGCCCAGGGAACTGCTGTTTATTAGATTAATGGTGAGATTTGTGACACTGAGTAAGCAAGCAAGGTGGACATTCACTTTTCTGGTTGACATTTTAAAAAATGATAGTCCCTTATGAAAATATTAAAACAAAGATGTTAACCATCCATATCCTTTTGTGTAGTTTCTCTCGTTACAGTCACTTGCTCTCCCTCTTGTTATCCATTTCCCTGTATGTCAGCATACAATCAGTGCTCATGATTTATTAAAAATTTCCAAGTTATTGTAAAGTTTTAAAATGAATTCAGTCATTCATGTGCATATTAATTTATTAGGCATTGATTAACATTTCAAATTTGGCTTGATTTTCTAATGTGATCTGAAAGTTGGAATGTAAAAATTGGATACAGCCACATAGAAACCCTCCTTAGGAATACAAACTTCACCTAGGCATTGTTGAACCACCTCAAAATAAAAGGGGGGATTAAAAAACAGCAAAGGAAAGAAATAAAATAATGCTTCTTACATACTGTGGAAGAAATCAAAACATCAGTCAAAGAACTAAGAATTAACATTGATTATTATTATTATTATTAATATTTTCAATGAAATAAAGTTAGAATATTTTCTAGCCAACATACGTAAGTCACATGAAAACATTGCTCCACACTGAGCAAATACATTCATAAGACCCAATTATACATTGAATTTCATGAAATGCACATGGTTTTATATATAAATATTTATATATAAATTTATATTTATATATAAACTTATATTTATATATAAATTTATATATTTATAAATATATAAATATATATATTTATAAATTTATGTATTCATATATTATATATATATATGTATTTGTTTATATTTTATAGAGAAGACCTGACATTTGTATTCCTATCAAAGAGACCTGAGTACATTTCAGTATGAAAGTCATAAAACTATCAAAATTTTCCAATAAATATTCCATTTCTTCAATTGATTCACCAATATCTTTTTAGATTCTGGCTTTCTTATTTCTCAGATATGTTCTAATATAAAACAAGGCAAATCAATTGAAATAAGCCCACTGGGGAATTTGTTTTCAGTGATCTTATTTGCAATCCAGGTTGCAATGCTGAGTGAATTATCTCATGTCCTCCAATAGCATTGCTCACACTTTTATAACTTGCTCAGTATTTTAATCCACTGAACGGGTCTCAGTGAATGCTTATGGAGAGAAGAGGGAAAGGGAGAAATTTAGGAACTAAGAAAGTTAATTTTGTCAAAGATCTGGAACCCATTGCTGTGGATTGAATGTGCCCCCCAAATTTTCACATGTTGGAGGCTTGATCTCCGTTGTAACAATTTTAAGAGGGTGGGAAATCCTATTATGGTAATTGAAAGGTGGAGCCTTTAGGAAGTGATTAGATTGTGATGACTGTACCCTCATGAATGGATTAATCCTTTGATGGTTTAATGGGTGGTCATGAGCATGGTTAATGGTGGCTTTATAAGGACAGAGAGTGAGAAGCTTAGCTCACTCTTTCATAGCCATTCACCATGTGATATCCTGCATTGCTGTGGAGAGTTCCCACACAGAAAAAGTCCCTCATAAAGATGGACCTCCTGAACCCAGGACTTCCCAGCCTCCAAAACTGTAAGGAGTAAATTTCATTCCTTTATAAATCACCCAGTTTCAAGTATTCTGTTATAGCAACAAAAATGGACTACCCATATGCCTAATATGAAACCATAATTGAATTTTTTATACATAATAATATATAGATATTTTTACTCCATACTTGAACAGTTCAACACTAACACACAACACAAAATAATAAATTCTGCTGGTAAAGGTATTCAATATCTTATTTTCTGTATCTTATTTCAGCCATGACTTTTAAATGCTTGGCTAACTTTATCAGACTAACAAATATAAGTACAATATTTTAAGTTTTTTCCTTTTTTTTTTTTTTGGCCTTCCAAAACCCCTTTCAAATGCTCCCTTTTCATAACTCAATTTTATGTAGTGTTACCATTCTCACTTTTAGTTCAATTGAAAGATACTAATGTTAATGGTACTATGGTCCAGAATCCAGACACAAAAAATTAAGATACAGAAAAAGAATTAGGGAAAAACTTTATGAGGAAAGTGTATAGATAATTGGAAAAATATAGAGCTCTATTCATTATTTACATTTAAAATAGACTTAAATGGGTCAAAACTTTAACATACCTAATCAAAAATTACAATAAGAAAAATTATAGATATTAAAAGAATAATAATTTGGGGGAGGAGAGAGCCTTTCCAAATTAGTTATAAGAACCATAAGCCATTAAAGAAAAACTTGATAAATTTGACTATATTCTATTTTTACAAATAAAAAATGACATGGAAAGTAAAAATGCAAAAGATATACTGAAAAATCTATTCACAATACTTGTGACTAGTGAAAAGCTATTTCATTCACACATAAAGAAGCTTTGCTAAACAGCAAGAAAAAGAGAAATGCAAGAAAACTATGAATAATTGGGTATAAACCTGGTTAAATGAAAACAGCAGAAAAGTCCCAATTTTCTTATAAAGAATGAATAGAAATTCCTATTTTATTATGATATATCTTTGTGTTCAATTACAGTAAATACTATTCACTACTATACACTTATAAGTCAATTTCTTCTTATACAATGTTTCTGTTACTATCCATTCTTTCATTCATTCATATATTCATTCAACAAACATAACTGGAGCACCTAAGTGTGATAGACACTGTTCTGGGTATTGAATACACTGCAGTAAACAAAACACAGTTCCTGTTTCCAGAGCTTACATTTTAATAGGAGAGAGAGAGAACAAAACCGACGGACAAACAAATATGCAGTAATATTCCAGAGAGTCATAAGTGCTTCATATCAGGTATCACTGGTAACATTAATGGTAATATTTATTGGTAAATAAATAGAATGAAATAAAAATCATGATGATGGGAGGGTTGTTCTGAATAAGATGGGCAGAGGTGGTATCTCTGAGGAGTTGACTTTTGGATCAGAGACTTGCATAATGTGAAAAGCTGTGTCATAAAATATCTGAGAAAACCTCATTCCAGCCTTAGGAAATAGCAAGCAGGAAATCTCTGAACTGGTTGTTCATTTGGCAAGTTGAAAGAACAAATATGATGTAGGATAGACTAAAGAAAGTGACTGAAAAAAATAGGGTAAAAATGTCAGGACATAGGGAGCCAAAGGCAAATTGTGCACGAGCAATAGGTATTATTATTTAGTCAGTCAATAAATGATAAAGTGTGTGTGTGTGTGTGTGTGTGTGTGATATAGAAAGAGAGAGAGAGTCAGTTAAGCATTACGCCAAGCATTTAGGACCAATGGAGTGAATTGTGGAATGCAGTACTTACTGGAATCAGCAATGACAGGGAAGGAAGAGGCTTATAAAGGATTATCAAGAGTTTGACTATGAACTAATGTTATGGCCAAAGTCTGATGGGTAAAAGAAATTTGCCCCCGAGAACTGGGTGATAGGAAAAGGAAAAGAGTTTATTTCTGGCAGCCAGGGCTACGCAGGCCAATCAGGGCTAGCGCAGCCCTGAGTTGAAGCCTCTCACAGCTTTTATTTTTAGCTAGGCGGGAATTTTTCGCACCTGACACAATCTAGCCAATGCAAGCAAGCCAGCGATACATAAGCTAATTTTGTGGTTAGCCCTGTAGCCCCTCCCCACCCTGGATTCCCCATAGGGACTTTTCAAGCTAAAATGGCAGAGCTGCCTAAAATGGCATTGGCCATGCTACTCTGTTTATTCCCCCATTTATTTTAGCAAGTGACTTGTACAGAAGCAGAATGCACATGTTAAGGTCAGTAGGGGTTGGGACGTCCCTTAACGCTAATTGATATATAATTGTTGGAATTGTGTGAGCAGTGGATAAATATAAGATTTGATGTAAAGGTGGTAGTCATTAGTACATTGCGAGTGTTTATAACATGGAACCATAAGAGATAAATGAATAGAGAAGTGTTGGGAAAATAGAATAATTTAATCAGACCCCTTCAACTTAGGTACAGTTGAGGGTGACACAGCACATTCTTTGTAAGCAAATTGTGTGTGGGGAGGTGGAGTTGTGTGCATGTGTGGTGCCGCAGTTTGGCTGGTGTCTGCCTTGAGCATCTGTCCCAGCAGCCATGCTCTCAAACCTATGGCTCCAAGGACCTATTTGCCGGTTACCTAGCTCATAGACCTGCATGTAAGGGGTCTGGTGACCCAGCCTGGAATGCGAAGGGTCTGGGGACCCAGCCTGGCATGTGAAGGGTTTGTGACCCAGTCTGGAACAGGCTTGAGGGGTCTGTGAGCTTCAGACCCAGACCTAGCTCAACAAGAAGTTTTGAGAACAGAGCCCTGAGTCGCTCAAATATTCAGGGGCACTGAATTTCTAAAAATCTACAAAAATGAACTGAGAAGGAGTGCCCAGGGAGGAAGGTGTTGGATCAGAAGCACAGAATATTCCAGCAGTCATGAGGAAGGGACTAACCAACGCTCCCAGTGCTACTGTGTTTTATGATATATATTTTAAAATAATTTATAATATTTGCTATAGCAGTCAAATTAATTATAATAAAAATTTATGTTCTTTCTTCCTGATATCCTTCAGATAACTAATCATGCAGATCTTTCAATTTAGTCTTTTGAAGAAACGTGTGATTTTTCTAGGGTTTGCAATTAGTAAAGCTGAAGATGTTTCTGCCAGTCGTGATTTTACCATTCTTATGTATCTGCACGAAGTTTTAAACTATGTCTACAGTTTACCTGGTTCCAAAAATGCTTTTGACAATAATTCAAAACTTAACACTTTGAATTGACATTGCTGGTGATCTCTCATGTCTGATTCATGTAGAACCAATAAAAATTATCCATAAATTTGCAAATTTTATATTTCATTTGTTCTCAATTCTATAATTTTGCTTCAGGAACTTATATTTTCATCACAGTTTTTTTTATAATACTGCAGTAATTTTAAGAATTTGTTATTTTTGTGAGATGAATAATTTATTACTACTGCAAAGATAAAGTGATGAAAACTATATTAAACAATAAAAAATAAAAGTAAAAAGAATTAACTCATACTGTCAGATGTTGACCTATGAGTGTGACAGGTTTATACTACTGTGAGGTATTATGACTCACATACTTTCAAAGTGCTGTGAAACCTTACATGCTAGACTTGATGTAATGTAGTAAATAATATTTTAAGAATGTACCGTTGCCATTGATTATTAAGTTCACAACAAAACAATATTTTTCTCATGATTTCACATTAGTTTTTTTTTTTTAATCAACATATGGAACTCAAATAATTTTTATGATATCAGCTATTGTGAGTTATTAATAAAAATAAGTTCTTTCTCTAAAACTCAACAATAAATCTGATGTACAATATAGAAAATTATGAAACAACTATTTCCCTTTTAATATTATGATATATCAAGTTAAAGCAGGCTAACATGCTTCCAAACACAAAGAATTTAAACTCTGACGATTTTTTCAAAACAATTTGACTAAATACATTAAAAACAAACAAACAAACAAACAAAAAAAACATGGGCATTAAAATCAGGTGCAAATATCATCAAATCTCATTTATTTTTCCTCCTAAAGAAAACAGGTTTCATCACTCTCTGACAGATGAGGAGTCAAGTATTTCCTTCCTGGATTCTGCATCGTCTGCTTGAATAATTCAGAATCATTGTGTACATACGTGTGGTTAAGGTAACAAATAATCTGTTTCTTTATGCTGCTCCCCACACTCTACTGTTGTATTTCAGTTGCACTGTTTCTCCTGGTAAGAAGCGTATCCACGACATAAATCTCTGAACTCCAAGCAGATGTTCTGCTTCCTGGCATTTTCTGTCTAGAAATTGGAGAAAAGTAATGCCTGTTTCTCTAGTTAGATTTTTTAAAGAGTGTTCCCACAAAGTCATTGGCTTATGCTGGGGTGTGCTGTTCCTAAACACAGGGTAAATTTATCAGGTTTTTTTGTTTGTTTGTTTTGTTTTTTAAGTTGAGGAAAAACACTCTATTTTCAGTGTGACAATGGGTCAGGATTCACAGCCTGCCAGGATTCCAAGGATAGCTAAGTCTATCGTTCACCACTTCCAGTTCTGTGCATAGAATTCAATTAGAAATTAGCAGGCTTAGAAATGACTGGGAAGGACTTAACATTTTCTACAACTTGACTGACTTTTGACAAGTTTCTTCCTCACAAGAGGATCTTGACCTCCCTTCTCTTAGAGCTTTTACTTTATAAAACTTGCAATTGTAAATTCTTCCATTATTCCTTTGAGATGTAAATTTTTTTGCAGCCTCTAGTCAGTTTTACAACCCAGAACTGTCTTTATCAAGGACTTAGGAACCATTCTTTTTGATATGTAATTATTTAAAAAAGATAGTGCTCCTCCCAGTCTCTGTGGGAGGACAGCAGCCTAACTTCAATGAGGGACAATTTACAAATATGAATGGCCTATAATCACATCACACAACCTCCCCCAATATCCTGCTGAAAAAGGAACCTTTCCTTGCACACTATTGGTGGGAGTGCAAATTAGTACAGCAATTATTATAAACAGTGAGGAGTTTCCTCAAATATTTAGATATAGAACTACCATAACAAATAAGTAAAATCAGTATGTCAAAGAGATATCTGCACATCCATGTTCACTGCAGTATTATTCACAATATCCAAAATATGGAGTTAATCTTAGTGTCCATTAATAGATGAATGGATAGAGAGAATGTAATATGCATCAACAATGGAATACTATTTAGCCTTTAAAAAGAAGGAAATTCTCTCATTTGTGACAAAACAGATATAGCTGGAGGACATTATATTTAGTAAAATAAACCAGTCACAGAAAGACAAATATTGCATGATTTCACTTATATGTGAACTCTAAAAAAAGTTGAATTCATAGAAACAGAGTAAAATGGTGGTTACCAGAGGCTGGAAGCCTAGGGGACTGAGGGGATATTTGTAAAAGGACACAGCATTTCAGTTACACAGGAGAGATAAGTTCAAGAGATCCATTGTGCATCATGGTGATAATAGTTAATGATATATTTTAGACTCAAAAATTGTTAAGAGAGTAGATTTTAAGAGTTCTCACCACAAAAAAATATGTGAGGTAATGCATATGTTAAATAGCTTGATTTAGCCATTTCTCAATGTATTCTGTTAAATAAAATTCATGAAAAGTCATTTTTTTGGACTGAGCTCTTGCACTAAAACCAACAGACCAAACCAGAATGTTGTTACTCATGCTGAAGTTCCTCACCACCAAGCAAAAGCCAAGTTGTTTACCTGACCTTCTGAGAAATCAGGAGAGAGAGAGATAATAGCCAAATCCCCTAACAGGCCAGTTTTAGCTGGCATGATAAGTAAGTCTCCTCTGCTTTAGCTTTTACAAGGAAAGTAACTTTGAAATGACCAATCCAATTTTTCTTCTCTGTTTCTGCTTTTTTCTGCTCTTTTCTGCCTATGAAGCCAACCTCTTCTGCTCAGCTTCTCAGAATACTCATTCTGTTTTATACAATGAGGTGTTGCCTGTTTCTAGAATTGCAAATAAAAGCCAATGAGATCTTTATACCAGTGTTTTTGGTAATTTTGTCTTTTGACTATATATCAAAAGATAATGTTGTACAACACAAATGTATACATATTTTTATATGTCAATTAAAAAACTCACCACACTTTCGTTTTAACAGAGTTGTCCCGATTGAGAATAACTCCAAAGGACCATCCCGACTTGAAAGTTCCATGCAGTGATCTGCGCCTTGTTTAAAACTACAACCCACCCTAACATCTTCCCCTACCCAAAATAGCTTCCATCTCTTCACCTGTGCTCTCTAGAACACCTTTGTACTAAAATCTCAGTCAGAGAGTATAATTCCAGGGAAAACAACTGGTCAATTAACTTAAAGGCATGTAAGCAAATAAATTGTAATTCATAATTAAGGGCAAGAGTTATGACCAATAACATAAACCAAATAAATCATAAACCCACAAAACTTACCAGCTACAAATTCTAAGCAAGCCAATTTTCAAAAAAATTCTTTAGATACAAAGAAAATGAAAGATCAGAATTTTAAGAAAGCAATTTGAACAAAATATCTGGTAATCAAAGAGATAGACTATTGTTTAGTGACAGCATAAAACAAGAATAAAAATAATGAACAATTTTGGCAGATATTGAAACAAATTAGAATTAAAATACTGGACAATAATAGCATGTATCCTATGAGGGGTATTAGGAGACAATTTTTATAAGACCCTTAAGATACTTAAGGATCTTAGAAATACGGAGGAATAAGGAAAGGAGCAGCATTAGCAAGATTCAATAATTGCCTTAGATTGAGTGTCCCCTGAAAACTTGAACCCCACTGTGACAGTGTTGAGAGGGTGGGAAATCCTATTATGGTAATTGAAAGGTGCAGTCTTGAAAAGGTGATTAGATTGCAGGACCATGCCTTAATGAAAAGATTAAAAATGGTGGTCATGGGCATGGTTCAAAGGGCGTTAAGAAGAGAGTGAATGAAGAGGTCAGTTTGTCTCTCCTCTGTTCCACCATTTTTGCACTTTGATACTCTGCCATCACTGTTGCAACCACTAAAGCTCTCACCAGATGTGTTTCCTGGACTTTGGACTTCCCAGCCTCAAAAACTGTAAGTAATAGATTTCATTTTCTTATAAATCACCTAGTTCCAAGTATTTTGTTATAAGCAACAGAAACGGACTAATGCAATAATAATAGACATTATAAACAATTTATATAAAGGCATTTGGGAACATAGATAAATTAGAAAACATTCTAAAACAACAATAACAACAAAAACTTTACCTAACTTGTTTCAAGAAGGAATTAAAAAAGCTAATTTGACTCATTTCTAAAAATTGTGGTATAACCTTGATAGCCCAATATGAAAAACTGTGATGGAACATTACTATACTAAATAAAATATTTACTATTCATCCAGTACTGCTTGAAAACAAGCATTTTTAGCAATATTGTTTAGACCAGAAATGCAAGATATTTTAACATTAGAATATATATTAATAAATTTTAGAATATTCATAGACCCAAAGGGGAAAAACATACTAATATTACAACTGATGTAGAAAAGAACTAGTTAAAATTATAGAAAACAAAATAATCTTACCATTACCAGCTCTAAATAAAAAAATCTCCAATAAGATACCACTACATAACCACAAGAAGGTCTATAATCAAAAGGAGATTATAAAAAGCATTGCTGAAGATATGGAGAAGCTGAAGCCCCCATACATTGCTTGTGGAAATGTAAAATGGTGCAGCTGATTTTAAAAAAAAGTTTGACAGCTTTTTTTAAATGTTAAACATAAACTTAGAATGTAATGTACCAATTTCATTTTTAGGAATCTATCCAAGAGAAATGGAAACATATGTCAACAAAAGGGCATGGATATGAATATTCATAACAGTACTATTTATGATATTCAAAAACATGAGTACCTCAAATTTCTATCAACTTGTACATGTATAAATGAGATGCAGGACCTCCATGCAATGGAATACTGTTCAACAATTTAAAATAATGGACCAGAAGAAAGGCAGTTGGCAAACTAGAGATGCCCAGGGCATATTTCTCCCACAGAAAAGTACCAAAACAACTAACAGATAGTTAAATACTGACAGGAGCGTTGGTTGGACACTGTCAGAGTACAACAGGTGACTGGTAAGATTGCTGCAGAGAATGAAAACCCAGGAATGTAACAAAGAAGAGAGAGAAGCACAAGCCACAGNAGGAAAGGAGCAGCATTAGCAAGATTCAATAATTGCCTTAGATTGAGTGTCCCCTGAAAACCTGAACCCCACTGTGACAGTGTTGAGAGGGTGGGAAATCCTATTATGGTAATTGAAAGGTGCAGTCTTGAAAAGGTGATTAGATTGCAGGACCATGCCTTAATGAAAAGATTAAAAATGGTGGTCATGGGCATGGTTCAAAGGGCGTTAAGAAGAGAGTGAATGAAGAGGTCAGTTTGTCTCTCCTCTGTTCCACCATTTTTGCACTTTGATACTCTGCCATCACTGTTGCAACCACTAAAGCTCTCACCAGATGTGTTTCCTGGACTTTGGACTTCCCAGCCTCAAAAACTGTAAGTAATAGATTTCATTTTCTTATAAATCACCTAGTTCCAAGTATTTTGTTATAAGCAACAGAAACGGACTAATGCAATAATAATAGACATTATAAACAATTTATATAAAGGCATTTGGGAACATAGATAAATTAGAAAACATTCTAAAACAACAATAACAACAAAAACTTTACCTAACTTGTTTCAAGAAGGAATTAAAAAAGCTAATTTGACTCATTTCTAAAAATTGTGGTATAACCTTGATAGCCCAATATGAAAAACTGTGATGGAACATTACTATACTAAATAAAATATTTACTATTCATCCAGTACTGCTTGAAAACAAGCATTTTTAGCAATATTGTTTAGACCAGAAATGCAAGATATTTTAACATTAGAATATATATTAATAAATTTTAGAATATTCATAGACCCAAAGGGGAAAAACATACTAATATTACAACTGATGTAGAAAAGAACTAGTTAAAATTATAGAAAACAAAATAATCTTACCATTACCAGCTCTAAATAAAAAAATCTCCAATAAGATACCACTACATAACCACAAGAAGGTCTATAATCAAAAGGAGATTATAAAAAGATATAATTCCAATAAGATACCACTACATAACCACAAGAAGGTCTATAATCAAAAGGAGATTATAAAAAGATATAATCTGAAGATATGGAGAAGCTGAAGCCCCCATACATTGCTTGTGGAAATGTAAAATGGTGCAGCTGATTTTAAAAAAAAGTTTGACAGCTTTTTTTAAATGTTAAACATAAACTTAGAATGTAATGTACCAATTTCATTTTTAGGAATCTATCCAAGAGAAATGGAAACATATGTCCACAAAAGGGCATGGATATGAATATTCATAACAGTACTATTTATGATATTCAAAAACATGAGTACCTCAAATTTCTATCAACTTGTACATGTATAAATGAGATGCAGGACCTCCATGCAATGGAATACTGTTCAACAATTTAAAATAATGGACCAGAAGAAAGGCAGTTGGCAAACTAGAGATGCCCAGGGCATATTTCTCCCACAGAAAAGTACCAAAACAACTAACAGATAGTTAAATACTGACAGGAGCGTTGGTTGGACACTGTCAGAGTACAACAGGTGACTGGTAAGATTGCTGCAGAGAATGAAAACCCAGGAATGTAACAAAGAAGAGAGAGAAGCACAAGCCACAGCTGCCACACCTCTGACATTGGGACCAGTGCAGGAAGTTTCCCTAGCAAGGAAAAAGTAGGCAGAGGACCCACAGTAACCTCCATCCTCACCACGCAGGCCCATAGATCCTTTGGCAGGACAAGTCTGGATCCAAGTGTGGACAGTGCCCTACAAACTAGTGCCCAAGATCATTAGCATGGATGGTGCACTCCCCACGCCCCCCATCCTCGGACCCAAGCCAATAGAGATTGGAGCTTTCTTAAAACCAGAGTTGTTATTGAGCTGTTAATGCCCTGGAACCAGTAGCCACAGTGCTTCCAGAGCATTAAGGCTCTGTCCTCCACCCAGCATTCTTACAGGAGTGTCTACAAGGCCTTGATCCTAGGAGCTAGAAGCCTGGAAAGTGAACCATAGTCCTGCTGAACTGGTGGATCCCCATGTCCCAGCCAGAGATCTGATAGGCAGACCTTCCTCAGGTGGACCACATCCCATCCTCCCCACCCCAAATCCCACCAGCTGACTGAGTTGTAGATGCCTGAGCCATCCTGTTGGAAAAACATCTCAGGAGTGTCACAGGTGTTTACCATAACAAACATACCCTCTGGTTGGTGAAAATAAAGTGCATCTACTCCTTTCAGAGGAGCAGCCTGGAAGCTCTACCCTGAATGGTTCCAACCAATAACCTTGCCAACAGACCCAGAAGCAAATACACCAGTTCCTTCACTGTAGAACTGCCTAGCAGCCCCATGGGGCCACCACAGGGGGCTGAACCAGGCACCTTGTTGCACACCCATCCAGTGGCACTGTCAACTGCCCACAAGTGAAGGAATGGGTGCTCTGTGGAGGGCTCACCAGCAGCCCCAACCACTTTCTGAGAAGCTGCTCAGCAGCCCTGCCCTTAATATTTCAACAGCAGAACCACCAAGAAAAGCACAACCTCCCGGTCTCTGAAACTGCCGCCCACCAACCCCAGAGTATTACTGTCACAGCCACCTTCTTCCTACACAGCAGTTGGTCCTGCTCCCCATTGATACCCAGCCCAGGAACCATCAGCTCCACCTCACCCAGATTCAGGTGTTCCTGCATTTTACAAGGCAGGAGGAAAGAGGAAAGAGCTGCATGACCAGACCTACAAAAAATCTTCAACAGAGGCCTGCATCTGGAATCTAAAACACAATAATCATCACCATGAATACACAAGATAAAACAAAACCTAATGGTAGAACAGATATGCATTACAGAAAGAGAAAGAAACTATATCTTACCACTTCAAAAAACCAACAAATACTGAAGACAAACAATAAAAGGGAAAGAAGGGGAACAAAAGTCATTAAAAAGAACTGCAAAATAATCAATAAAATACCAGGAGTAAGACAATACTTCTCAATAACACCCCTATATACAAATTGATTGAATTCTCTACTCTAAAGACATAGACTGGCTGAATGGATTAAAAATCAAAACAAAACTATATGGTGTCTAAAAGAAACTCACCTCACCTGTAAAGACACAGACTAATAGTGAAGGGATAGAAAAACACATATCATGGAAATGGAAACCAAAAATGAGCAGGAGTAGCCATTGTCATATTGGATGAAATAGACTTTAAACCAAAAACTATAAAAAGAGACAGAGGAGGTCATTATATAATAATAAAGGGATCTATCCAGAAGAGGAAATAACAATCATACATTTATATGCACCCAACATTGAAACACCCAGCTATAGAAAGCAAACACTATCAGACCTAAAGAAAGAGATAGGGCCGAGCCCATGGCGCACTCGGGAGAGTGCGGCGCTGGGAGCGTGGTAGTGCTCCCACCGCGGGTTCGGATCCTATATAGGGATGACCG
>NW_007736324.1:51661-55899 GCF_000696425.1 Galeopterus variegatus | reverse complement strand
TGAATACTTCCAAGTATCTTTTTAGATCACAATGAATTAAAACTGGAAATATATAACAAGTGAAACTTTAGAAACTATAAAAATATATGGAAACTGTACAGCATTATCCTGGACAACCTATGAATCAAGAAGAAATTAAATGGGAAGTCAAAACGTTCTTGAAACTAATGAAAATAATAAAAAAAAAACCCATAATACCAAAGCCTATGGGATACTGAAAAATAGTACTAAGAGGAAAGTTTATGTCAATAAATGCTTACCTCAAAAGAATAGAAAGATTCTAAATAAACCACCTAACATTACACATCAAAGAACTAGAGAAAAAGAAACAATCCAACCAAAAATCAGTAGATGAAAAGAAATCAAGATCAACTAAATGAAAGAGACCAAAAAAAAAAGGATCAATGTAACAAAAAATTGATTTTTAAGAAAATAAACAAAATAGAAAAACCATTAGCTAGTCTAATAAAAAAGAGAAAAAGCCAAATAACAAAAATCAAAAATGAAAAGGAGACATTACAACCAATACCACAGAAATACAAAAAAAAAAAAAAAGAAACTACTATAAACAACCATACACCAACAATTTTGAAAATTTGGAAGAATTGGGTAAATTTCCAAACACATAAAAACTGCCAAGACTGAACCAAGAAGAAAGAGAAAACCTGAACAGATAAATAATGAGCAAAGATATTGAAGCAGTAAACAGGAACCCCCTAACAAAGAAAAGCTCAGGACTGCCAAATTCTACCAAACCTTTAAAGAAAAATCAATACTAATCCTTTTCAAATTATTCCCAAAAATTGAAATCAGGCCATCATCCCAAACTCATTCTATGAAGCCAGCATCAGCCTGATACCAAAACCAAACAGAGATACAACAAAAGAAGAAAACTATAGGCCAATATTCTTGATGAATATAGACACAAAAATCCTCAACAAAATATTAGCAAACAGAATATAGCAACACATAAAAATGATTATACACCATGATCAAGTGGGATTCATCCCAGGCATGCAAAGATAGTTCAACATACACAAATCAATAAATTGGATATACCATACCAACAAAATCAAGGACAAAAGTCCTATGATTTTCTCAATAGATGCAGAAAAAGCTTTTTACAAAATTCAACATCCTTTCATGGTAAAGACTCTTAACAAATTAGGTACAGAAGGAAAGTATCTCAACATAATAAGACAAACCCACCACCAATATCATCCTGAATGGTGAAAAGTTGAAAGCTTTAAGAACAGGAACAAGGGCCAACCCCATGGCGCACTAGGGAGAGTGTGGTGCTGGGAGCGCAGCGTCGCTCCCACTGCGGGTTCGGATCCTATATAAGAATGGCCGGTGCGCTCACTGGCTGAGTGCGGTGCAGGTGGCACCAAGCCCAGGGTTGCAATCCCCTTACCGGTCACGAAAAAGACAAAAAAAAAAAAAGAACAGGAACAAAACAAGAATGCCCACTCTAACCACTGCTATTTAACATAGTATTGGAATTACTAACCAGAGCAATTAGACAAGAGAAAGAAATAAAGGACATCCAAACTGGGAAAGACTAAGCCAAACTGTTCCTCTTTGTAAATGACATGATCGTATATATAGAAAAGGTGAAAGACTCTACCAAAAACTCCTAGAGCTGATAAATGAATTTACTAAAGTTGCAGTTTCCAAAAACCATATACAAAAATCAGTTGCGTTTTTATATTTCAACAGCAAACTATCAAAAAAAGAAACCAAGAAAGCAAGCCCACTTATAATAGCTACAAAAATATATAAAATACTTAGGAATCAATTTAACCAATGAGTTGAAAGATCTCTACAATTAGAACTTCAAATGATTGCTGAATGAAATTAAAGAGGACACAAAAAGATGGAAAGACATTCCATGTTCACAAATGGGAAGAATTAACACTGTGAAAATGTCCATACTACACAAGTGATCGATGGATTCAATGTGATCCTCATCAAAATACCAATGAAATTGCTCAAAGGAATAGAAACAACAATCCTAACATTATAAGGAACACAAAAGATCCCAAATAGCCAAAGCAATCCTGAGAAAAACAAACAAACAAACAAACAAATAAAGTGATAGACATTAAACTACCTGACTTCAAATTATACTATAAAACTACAGTAACCAAAACAACAGCATAAAAACGAACACATTGGCCAATGGAACAGAATAGAGAACCCAGAAATCAGTCTGGGTACTCACAGCCAACTGATCTTTGAGAAAGGCAGCAAAAATATACTTTGGGGAAAGGACAGCCTGCTCAATAAATGGTGATGGGAAAACTGGACATCCATATGTAGAATACAGTTAGACCTCTAGTTCTTACCATATACCAAAATCAACTCAGGTTAGGTTAAAGACTTAGTATAAGATCTGAAACTTTGAAACTCCTGAAAGAAAACATAGAGGAAACATTTTAGGATGTAGGACTGGGTAAAGACTTTATGATTAAGAATCCCAAAGCACAGGCAGCAAAAGAAGAAATGAACAAATAGGATTGTATCAAACTAAAAAGCACCTGCACAGCGAAGGAAAAAATCAACAGAGTTAAAAGGCAGCCTACAGGATGGGAGAAAATAATTGCAAACTATACATCCAACAAGGGATTAGCACCCAGCATATGCAAGTAACTCAAAAATTTAACAGTAAAAAAACCAAATAATCCTAATAAAGAGTGGACAAAGGAGCTGAATAGACATTTCTGAAAGGAAGACATACAAATGGCCAATAGGTGCATGAAAAAATGCTCAACATCACTCATCAACAGGGAAATGCAAGTCAAAACCACACTGAGGTATCATCTCACTCCAGTTACACTGTTTATTATCAAAAAGATACAGAAACAAATGCTGAAGAGGATGTGGAGAAAGGAGAACTCTTCTACATAGTTGGTGGGACGATAAATTAGTACAGCCTTTATGGAAAACAGTACAGAAGTTTCTCAAACTATAGATAGAACTACCAAAGGATCCAGCAATCCCACTTCTGGATATATACCCAAAGGAACATAAATCATCATGTCCAAGGGAAAACTGCACTTCCTTGTTTATTGCCACCCTATTTACTATAGCCAAGATGTGAAACCAACCTAAATTTCCATCAATGTATGACTGGGTAAAGAATACATGCACAATGGAATAGTACTCTGCCGTAAAAAAGAATGAAATTCTGCCATTTGCAGCAACATGGATGCACCTGGAGAAAATTACGTTAAGTGAAATAAGCCAGGCACAGAAAAAAACCACACATTCTCACTCATAAGAGGATGCTAATAAGTAAGAAGGAAGGAAAGAAAGAAAGAAAGGGAAAAGGAAAGGAAGGAAGGAAGGATAAAAACAAAGAAACAAGAAACATAATAATAAGTTGAACTTTCAGAAGGAGAGAACAGAACTGTTGTTACTAGAGGAGGGAAAGGGACTAGCAAGAAATCGGCTAATGGACACAAAGAATGAGTACATTTTGTAGTGATGAATATGCCAACTATCCTGATTTGATCATCATATATTGTACACAAATAGTGATAGCTAACTCTGTACTCCACAAATATGTATAATCAATTGTGTTTCAATAAAAAAACCTTAAAATAATGACGTATTAACACATGCTCCAAAATAGGTGACTCAAAGACAAGCTAACTGAAAGAACTCAAATACAGAAGACTACATATTGCATGATTCTATGTATATGAAACTTCCAGAAAATGCAAATTTATAAAAATATACAAAAGATTAGTGGTTTTCTAAGGAAGAGTGGATGTGAGATCTTTATTGGGTGGTGGAAATATTATAAAACTGGATTTGCAGTGATCGTTGCACACTTGATAAATTTCAGAATTTATTAATAATAAGTTTAGGGCTAAGTGGCTTTTCACAAAGAAGTACCTTCCAATACACATAACCAACACATAGATCTTACTTTCCTCATATACAGATTCCCTTATTATGTCAAGTTTTAACTGCCTATCACACTAGCATTTTTTTTTTTTTTTAATTTTATAGACCGGGAAATCTGTGAATCATAATTTTTAAAATCATGAGCTTTCTCATAGCACAATTTTTCAACGTGGCACAGGTCATGTTTGCTAACAGACACAAACGTCTTAATTCTTCTGCAATAAGAAGTCAAAAGTGGAAAAACTTATATTTGGCAACTAAAGTTTTATTATCTTATTTGGAAATGATCTAGATATTCAGCGAATATCTATTATTTTATTTAA
>NW_007736324.1:48252-50904 GCF_000696425.1 Galeopterus variegatus | reverse complement strand
TTTTTTTGTTTCACTGATGTTCTTGATATACAGGAAGTAACGGACACTGCATTTCCACTTTCACATTTGTTCTAGGTTGAAATCATACTACTATAATCTTAAACATCTAATAGAGATAACATCATAAACTTATCTGACAAGTAAACACAGGTAAAGTTACTATGTTATGTTCATATTATACTTAAAGCTGATAACTCAGAAGATACAGCTGTTTTTATTAAACCAACAAACTTAAACTAACTTTTACTTACCAAAGTTTATTCCAGATCACATGAAGTTGAAAACCATTTTGGATTAGTTCCCATCTTCCTGAGAATTGGAGGAACACTTAAATTATGTTACCTAGAATTAACTTATTTTTCTTTGAGCCAATTAAATGCAGCCCTATTGCAAATTAATTTTGTCAGCACCATCTGGAGGTAGAAAAATATTATGTATAGATGTCCCTCAGTATTCATGAGGTATTGGATCCTGGACTCCCTGTGGCTACCAAAATCTGCAGATAACTTAATCCCTATATATAAAATGGTGTAGTATTTGCATACAACCTACCCACATTTTCTCATATACTTCAGGTCATCTCCAGATTAGTTATAACACCTAATACAATGTAAATTCTATACAAATATGTGTTGTTTGTATTATTTTTTTATTGTTGTATTGTTAGTTTGTATTGTTTTTTTTTCTTTTTTGTGTGTGTCTGGCAACGGATTGCAACCCTCAGTGTCGCACCCGTACCGGACTGGGACCGGCAACGGGATCGCAACCCTCGGTGTTGCGCCCGCACCTCACTCAGCGAGTGAGCGGGAACCGGTCTGTATGTGGGATCCGAACCCTCGGTGGGAGCGCCGCCGCGCTCCCAAGTGGCGCACTGTAGCAGTGCGCCACTGGGCCGGCCCTGTATTGTTTCTTAAAAATATTTTCAATCTGTGGTTGGTTGAATCTTTGGATAGGGAGCTTGTGGCTACAGATGAGCAACTATACACATAATATACATACATACATACATACATGTACACAAACGTATAGACTGACACAGACAGTATGTAGCTTTCANATACATACATACATACATGTACACAAACGTATAGACTGACACAGACAGTATGTAGCTTTCATTTAAAAAATTTTAGTCATGTGACAGATACAATATAATATAAACTCACTAGTTTATAAAAGATTATTTGGATCAGAATTATATTCCTGGCCAATGGAACAAGATTATCTATGCAGATAACTAAAACTTTTCTCTAGAATTTGTGAAAAGAACTTTTAAGATTTTTTATTTACCTATTTTGAAATCTACCCCCACCCCCCCACCCTTTTAGAAAACCAATATTTCAATTCTTCATTTAATTTTTCTATCAAACCTTCCTCTGAGAATATCTCTCTGCCCATTCTTGGACATTATGGGCTGTACAGATTTCCTTGGTATGAGGAAATTGTGACTTGGTGGTTCAAATAAGTGAAGTATTTTCTGTTCTAGTTCTTTTATGGCACTCTGAGTATTTGTGTCTTCTACTGAATAAGCAAAGCCCAGTCCAGAGACAGTGTCTATTCCTATTAAGATCCACTTTTATCCCCCTAACCACACCCTCCAGAGCTACCAGCATCAATCTCATTTGCCAGCTATGTTCAGGGCCTTCCTACTGGAGAAACTGCCACATAGGCATTTACAGTCTCTGTCTCTTTTTGCTGACAAACAGGACAGTACTTATTGGCATTTTGTGCCTCAGAGAGTGCAAAAGGAATATATCTAAATTCAGCCCATTTGTGCATTGCTCCAGTAATATCTATTCATGTTATGGACCCAGGTAACCACCTCAGACAAGCACACAGGGATAACTGCTCATAAGTTTCACTCACCTTCCCAATCTAGAAGGGAGTTTTTCTTTTCTTTCTTTCTTTTTTTTTTTTTNTTTGACTTGGTGTTGTCAGCACCATGCTCACCCAGTGAGCTAACCGGCCATCCCTATATGGTATCTGAACCCGTGGCCTTGGTGTTCTCAGCACCGCACTCCCCCAAGTGAGCCACGGGCCGGCCCCTAGAAGGGAGTTTTTCTGATGGGCATCAACATGTCCTACTTTACTGCACCTCTTAAATTTTCATAGGGCCATATTTCATAGAGGTATTCTTTTAATAGGCTGGGCTTTCATTGTTCTCTTGCTGACCATATTGAGAGGCCATTGGTCCCTTCCCATGATCTGTAAAAAGTTAAACATAGTGGCTTTTTACTATTGGTCAATTCTTTCATCACTGCTAGGAAAACAACAGGCAATTTAGCCCATTAAGCTAATTTTATTTTACTCTCCTTGATCAGAGTGGTGGCCTTCCAAATAAGATGTTGTTTGTTCACTTTTAGAACCCAAAATTTCTCTGTCAATTAGCTGAGAGCTGTTTATAAGGCACTGTCCAAGTGACAATAAAATCCATCGGCTACTTACACAGTTCCAGAGTCAGTCCTAGGGGAAAAGAGGCTCCTGCTTCTTAGTATCACCTCCTTTCATTCTCTAGGTTAATTCTATATAAATTATTTCCATTTTATTATTCGGTATTTCTAGGCACTGTCATCCCTATTAGAGTATTTCTCAGACATTACCCAAGACACTGTGCATATTTCAGGTTTCAAAATTATTGTATGCCCTTTTAAC
>NW_007736324.1:45920-47209 GCF_000696425.1 Galeopterus variegatus | reverse complement strand
TTTCTTTCTTTCTTTCTTTTTTTTTATTCAACTCTGAAAGATTCAGTATTTGGATCTTTGACATATTTTTCAAGTACCTCCCATTTGGCTTCAGCCATCCATTAACAGGCTTTGCCAGGTCCCAGTATCATTCGAATAAATTGGGAAAGGTCAAAGATTCCTAGATCATGTGCTACAAGGAGAATTCTAAATTCCTTGGCAAATTTCTGGGGGGTTTCCTTTGGAACAGGGAAACTTTTCACTATTGCTCTGAGCTCAAAATTTTGACCAAGACATAATGATGGTTAAAGAAGCAGACCTAGTTGATCTCAGAGCCCAGCTTTATAGGGCATTTATCTAGCTTTCTTATCATCTTTGGGATGTGGAAGTAACTAAGTGAAAAGGTTAGTAGATTCAGAGTAATTAGTCAGAGGAGGATAGAGAGAAAGAGAGAAGATGCAGTTGGAGTTGTCAGTAAACATACAGTTTTTTCTCACCTATTAGTTTCTTAATTTTTTCATTTGCCTTTTGTATGGCATCTTTTAGAAAGGCAATTTTTTGATTCATTTAGTTTCTTAGAAGACCATGCATGTCAATCAAAACTATATCCCCTTGAGGCATTTAGAATCTTTTTTTCCCCAATGCATCCCATAAATGAACAATTTTGTTTAGGTTTAACTTCCCCATTGTGGCCACCAAAATTCTAATTTATTTTTGGTAAAGTTCACCCATTTGCATAGAATGGTACAGATTCTAATGTGGGGAAATTCTAGATTCGTTGGATTACGGTAAACCCTTTTTTTCCCTTTCTTCTCATGACCTCTACTACTGAACTCCTTCCTTCTAGACTCTGTCCCGTTTCTGCCTGGCCCATACTGACACACCTGAGTCCTCCCTACTGAACACAGTTCAGTTTCTGTCATGACTTCTAAATCCAGTTCAGAACAAAAATGCTCAAAAGAACTCAGAGAACTTTACGCAAATTATAAAGCTCATATACAAAAGGAACCTATCAGTTGTGACCTCCAAATGTGCAGTGAAAAAGTTAACACAAAGGGCTTAGTAAAGTAACTATACCTGTTTTCTCATTGCTCCTAGGGGTTATTAACCATTGGGGGTTTTGGATCATCACTTCTGATACCAGAACTGTTAATAGAAAAACTTTAGATGAAATAAATTTAACAGAATTTATTTTAGCAAAGAACAATTCATAAATCAAGCAGGACTCAGACCAGAAGAAGTTCAGAAAGCTCTGCTGTGATAGTGTGGGCAGTGAGGTTTTACAGACTGATGTGAAAGGAAGACAAAAA
>NW_007736324.1:44035-44538 GCF_000696425.1 Galeopterus variegatus | reverse complement strand
TCGATTGCAGAATAAATTATAGCTTACCTTGATTGCCCAAAATAAGGGTGGTAAGGTGATGGTCAATTGAAAGAAAGGGCAAATGAGATTCCCATTATCATTGGGATTCTAGTTCAGTGATTATAATATTTTCATGTATTAATACCTAACCCTATCCTGTTCCTACTGGTGGAAAAAACAAGAAATTTCTGTTATTTTTGCTCTATTATATTATATTGCTCTATTATATTATATTCCTACCTTATTTAGGAAATCTGTTATTAATGTTTCATATTGTCATTTTATTTTACCCTAAAATGTTAAAGATAATTTTTCTATTGATTCATGTTATATTGGACACATAATCATTTGACAGTCAAATGGAACCTATTAAAGGGATAGCATTTTATACGTTCATAATTTATATAGTAAACAATATATATACTAGTTGTTTAGTTAACAGTAAATTGAACAATAATAAGATATTTACTATTAACAGAGTTTGAGAATGCCATATAAGCATG
>NW_007736324.1:38814-43264 GCF_000696425.1 Galeopterus variegatus | reverse complement strand
AGGAAATCTGTTATTAATGTTTCATATTGTCATTTTATTTTACCCTAAAATGTTAAAGATAATTTTTCTATTGATTCATGTTATATTGGACACATAATCATTTGACAGTCAAATGGAACCTATTAAAGGGATAGCATTTTATACGTTCATAATTTATATAGTAAACAATATATATACTAGTTGTTTAGTTAACAGTAAATTGAACAATAATAAGATATTTACTATTAACAGAGTTTGAGAATGCCATATAAGCATGGAATCTAAACAAGTTGGGAAAGATTCCCAAATTAAACTGATATTATGGCATGCTTTTCAAATTTTAATTTCTTTAATACCACTATAGTAAATAATAATCTTTCACAAAGATAAACAATTTAATTAAGTGCACACTATTTAAGGTTTATTTAGATACCTCAAAATCAATTAGTTATAATAAATACTTATTTAATCTTTGTCATACTTTACAATATTTCATGTAATTTAGCATCTCTTGATGGTTATATTATTTTTTTTGCAAAAATTTAGAAACAAATTTTAAGATCTAAAATAGAATTCCTAAAATATCAGTTTTTTCCAGAAAATCATGGCTACACAATAATGCATTGCTTCTATCATGTTAGAACGTGCATTAGACTCAAATATAAAAACCATAAAATAAACCATCTTTCAACAATTTGAGCAAAGATAGAATACCTAAGGAACAACATAGATGGACTCACAGAGAGGATGAGCTGTTTTACTTCAAACACCATAAAAAAAAAGAGCACAAATGCATTGCTTTTCAGGTATATACATTAAGTTGAACCTTTGGCACTAGGAATCAGGGTGTTTTGTTACGTAGCATTAACACATATTAGAAAATTGTGTAGTGTCAAAGAGAAAGAACCACCACCATTCAAGCAATATTGTCAACCAGGCAATAAAATGTTCTGCTGAATGCTTCTTTGTCTAATTACTGCATACATTGGCAGCAACTTTGAAATGAGAAACGGAGCTTGCAGTCCTTTTATTTTCTGTTTTAAACAGAACAGAAAATAAACTGAAATAGAAGCCCTGTTATACATCAACAATTTTAAAGAACATCAATTGTACAAGAAAAAGACTTAAGAATCAAATATGTTTATAGATACTAAACATAACAGTGAGCGGTCAGGAGACCCTCACAGAGCTTTGTGGTCGTACTCAGCAGAAGCCACTTGGTAATCACTAGCAGTAAACAGGTGGAATTCTTTGCCAGATATTTTAGGAAATCATGCAAACAACCTAACAATAATGCAAGGCTCTTCTCATCAAAGGGCGTAAATGACAACATTGCTCCGATTCTTACAAATAACCTCAGTAGGTGTGGCGTTCCATAAACATGGGATATTGGAACATCAGGGTGAGCCAAGAGGATTTCAGCATACTGGGTCCTCTCAAATTCATAGAGCAGCTGAGTGCCCAGCATCACATTGAAATATTCTTTTATTCCTGCCACAAGTTCATTAACTTCATATTCCTTATTATCGACATTTCCCTGCAATTTCTTACAATTTGCATACTATTCCAGGATGGCATCTACATTTTTCTTAGCAGGGAATTGAAAAAGCTGCTTCTGCCTGGTAACTAAGTCCTAGTACTCAACAAGCCAGGTTTTAATTCTTCAGGAATCTTCAGTTTAACTTCATTCAGTTCTTAAATGCCTCCTCACTTTTAACAGTGGGCTCTGCACTGGATCTTTTCTTCCAAGGGGGCTGGGGTGCTTCGCTGGTACTGCCACCATCTCTGTTTCCAGGAGTTTTATGTTTGTTCTTTCTGGTCTTCCTCGCAGATCCTGAAGGGGGCTTCTCTGCAGAGTGACCCTCCCATCCTCCTGGGAGAGTTGGTTGAACTGTCTTCTTTCCTGAGGAGGCCGTTCTCATCTTACTTCTCTGCATGTTGCTCCTAGTTGGTTTTTTGAAGTTGTCTTCTTCTACAGGTTGTTGTTCACGAGTTTGAGAACCTGCTTTCTGGAACTCATTCAACCCTGTTTTTATTCAATCAACAATCTCCCTTCTTTCCCTTCCAAGAACTCCAGTAATTTCCCAGATGGAATCTCACAGATCTTCTGGGATGGTCTGGAAGGATGAAGTGGGAAACACAACCCAAGATTCTGTAATCAGGGATGGTTCACCATCAGGATCAGATCTGACCCTTACTGTACAGCAAACTTAGTTTTTCTGATGGTGACCTGAAATTCAGTTCTTCCTAGCAGCCAATGTGTGATCACTGCCGTTCCTCCAACTGCCATCAAAGTTACATTATGTAAATGTCAAATATATGAATTTAAAATAAGTTTTCATGAATACTAGAATCAGGAAATTAAATTTAGAAGCACTTCAGTGTTTAAGTAAAATAACATACATACACTTGTCCGTAAACTTTCCCACTTGGGATTACTTTCTTGGTTTAGTCATTTTTTGTGCAAGGTAGAATTGTACTTCATGAGCAATCATTTTGATTTTTTCTTGTGAAAGCAATCATTTAACAAAGGTGTGATAATAAACTCCAATTAGACTCTTATTTATGAAAATTCCTTAATTAATGTTGTTAAGGAATTGCATTTTTATTCTTAGGTTCAATGACAAATGGAAAGCCATGTAGAAGTATGACTGGACATAAAGGGGCTATGATTTAATGGTAATAAACTGGGGGGAGAGTTAGCAAGGCTTGTTTGATCAGATTCTTCTTGGCCTCCAGGTAAAGGCAGGACACTTCTGGAATGAGGGAGAGTTAGACACTACTTTCAGGAGAGGTAGGTCAGAGAATTCCTTTATGATCACACTTCAGGGGAGATTCCTTAAATAATGTTGTTTTTCAAGGGTGCCTAAGATCAATTAAACAGAATATATTTCATGTGAAAAGCTAGCTCCATGTTTTTAGAATGAACATGACATATCTTGATTCTGTAGTTATCTTTCATCTTCTTTCCTAAGGAACTGAACAGACACTAATGGTCTTGTCCCATGTTACCTCTTAGCACATCCATGTATTTTTAATGATTCTCTTTTTCATGTATATGCTGTTTGAAAATGTATGTGAAAGGGTTTTGGCATGATCCAGAATAGATCTAACTTTTAAAATCAGTATCCAGCAATTCATTCAGAACCTACAAAGGGTATATCTGTATAACAAAATAGGTTTCAAAACATATATATATATATATATACACACACACACACACACACACACACACACACACACACATTTTTCTTAAATAAGAGCTGTTTGATCTACATTCAATTATTGTGTGTATGGTCTTTGCTTTTCAAAATAAGAAAGAATGCCTTTAGGTTGATATATTAACAAAATATTTGCTACTATAACTGCGTACCACTAAATTCAAAATGAATGTTATCTATTCCTTTGTCTAAGACTTGGGTAGAGTAGTGAGACATTATAAAACCTGGATAACTTGATGGGGAGTCAGAATAAGTGGAAATGGTGGATACATGCACCTTCCTATTTGGGACTATCTATGCATTGCCTGATGTGACTGTACATGCCAAGAGAGTAGTAAGCAGTGTTGAGTGAAGTGCCTGGATTTATTGGCTACAGTGTAGCCCATCAGATTCATGAACCTGCAATTTAAGGTAAACAAACAAACAAAAACACCAAAAATCTTTGGGGCCTCAACATTGTTGGTCTCTTAATCCTAAGAGCACTGGAATTTTGAGTTTAGAAAATCTTAGAGGGTAAAGTGCAAAAAACAAACAAACAACAGCAACGAAAAACCCAAAGGCAATTACAATATTATTGGCTGCGAGAGTGTGAACATGTTTTCCAAAAGAACAATTTCAACTAGTCTTGTGACAATGAATAAAGTGAAGATAGACTTCAATGCCAAGGAATAAAAGGGGTGGTACACTGTGACCACAAGATGAACAGCTGACCAAAAAATAAAATAAGAATGTTGAGGAAATTCTGAGAAAAGAGAGTATTTGCCAGCAAGTGACAAAGCATTGGACTAATATTCTAACATTTGAATTTGACTTAAAAAAAATCTCTTAATTGTAATAAATTTATTTAGTGATGGTATAAGTTGCTGTTCTAGATTGGCTGAAGACTTAAGATCACATTTGAATAATAAGCAATTTTAAACATCTATAATTGTGAGCACACCATTAAGCCACTCATAATACTTCTAAAAATGACCGACAATTCCTTACCTTCTTGAATTTAATAAATAAAAGTAGACATTCTTCCTCAGTCTTTCCGTCATTAATGATTAGAGAAATACTCACAGTGGATTGTTTTATGCCACTATTGTGATGGATGGTGTCCGGGCTCAGAACATGGTACAACAAAATATGGCATTTTGGTAACTGAGAAAACTGCAGAAGCATAATCATTCTGACCTTCTCCCACCTTTCTCCCCTGAAGTGTGATCATAAAGGAATTCTCTGACCTACCTCTCCTGAAAGTAGTGTCT
>NW_007736324.1:33632-38186 GCF_000696425.1 Galeopterus variegatus | reverse complement strand
CCAGAAGTGTCCTGCCTTTACCTGGAGGCCAAGAAGAATCTGATCAAACAAGCCTTGCTAAGTTCCCCTCAGTTTATTACCGTTAAATCATAGCCCCTTTATGTCCAGTCATACTTCTACATGGCTTTCCATTTGTCATTGAACTTAAGAATAAAAATGCACAGTTCTCCTTGGGTCTTTAAGTCTTCATTTCTGAAGGCTCCCATGTCACATAAAATTTTGGTTGAATAAAATTATTATGCTTTCCTTTTGTTAATCTTTTGTTACAGGGTTGTGGCTGTAACAAACTTTTTGTGGCTACAAACTTTGAGATGGATGAGGGAAACAAATTAATTTTTCTCCCTTAAGATAGTATAAAAAATTCCCCACCTCTCTTTTAAAAGTTCTTTTAACTCAATCTATAAGCTTGAAAATGTTTTACTTTTGATAAGAGGATCAAATATATGGAATTTTTAATTAGTATACAACTTAAAAATCTAAATGGCAAAAATGCCATTATCTATTATAATCTAAAATGGCTAATACCATTTTAATATTTTAGTACAGTTCAGTGTAAAAATTGGATTATTTAAGATATTCATACAACCAATTAAGAATAAAGTTAACACAACTAATTATCTGTCATATTATTCTTATTAGAAAATATAACAAGCCTCTATTTGAATAATTTATAGTCATACCTAGTTTTGCATATTTTAATTTTACAAGCATGCATTTTAATAAATACCCACTGTAATTTTTTGTCTATACAAGGCTACTTCAAAAAGTTCATGAAAAAATAGAATTAAAAGATAATACAAATCTTTCCATGAACTTTTGAAGTACCCTCGGACAGTAAACCCTTTAAGATTGTCAATCTAGACTGTAGGCTTAATCATTAACAACAAATAATATTATTTTTGTACACATATCTTTTGAATGGCATTATATATTAATATGAGCATTGTGGGAAACTAGAACATTATGACACGCTGTAATATGAAGGATTTCTTGGCTGAAGACAATTAAGAAGCAGAGGTAGGAGAGATCTCTGTGCTTCTTCTATTTTCTTAAAAGCAGGATAGATTTTCAAAGACAAAAGGTATACTTCCCTCCTTACTGCCAGGTAGAAGAAAGGTTAACCACTGAAGACAACTTTAGACTGTTATAGGCCTGGAGATGGTACCAGAGAAAGCTATACTAAGAAGCTTTACTAACTGGTCTTTATCAGCCATTTATTTGCTTTTCCACAAGTTGCTGTCCCTAGAGATTCAAGGTCCTTTTTCCTTAGTCTTGTCACTTCTATAAAAATGTACTGTTCGGGCCGGCCCCATGGCACACTGGAGAGTGCACCGCTTGGGAGCGTGGTGGCGCTCCCGCCGAGGGTTAGGATCCCATGTGGAGACTGGTTCCCGCTCACTGGCTGAGCGCGGTGCGGGCGCAACACCGAGGGTTGCAATCCCGTTGCTGGTCAGTAAAAAAGACAAAAAGGGAAGAAAAAAAAATGTACTGTTCTTTGTTGAAGTTGCTATACGTTCAAATTCAAAGCCTCCTCTTTACTCATTCCATGGGTGGAACTCATGTGTATATGAAATATACATGTTAATAAACTTCTGTTTGTTTTTTCTTGTTAATCTCTTCTTTGTGACAGGGGTCTGTTTCAATTAAGAACTATGCAGGTTATTCTTTCTTCCCTTACAGAATCATATGGACGCTGAAAGTAGTATTGACATTGTAATTCTTCGGAAGGAACACTGCTGATTTCAGAATTCTCTAAATAGTTAATTTATTTGAATTTTCTAAATGTTAAATGTATACTCTTTTGCTTTACAAATTCCTCTTTCATGGAAACAGGATTTGTTCTTCTGCCACCAAAGGGGGACAAAGAGATGTCATAGAGAGAAAAAAGAAAAAAAAGAAAATAAGTGGTAAGATACAGAAATAGGGAACAAAAATCCCAAAAATCAGGAGAGAAAGAGAGAAAGAGAGAGGAAAGAAGGAAGGAAGAAAGGTAATTTACTAGTATATTTTCAGAGTGAAAGAAAATAAGTGGTAAGATACAGAAATAGGGAACAAAAATCCCAAAAATCAGGAGAGAAAGAGAGAGGAAAGAAGGAAGGAAGAAAGGTAATTTACTAGTATATTTTCAGAGTGGTTTTGACAGTAGAATGCTAAATTTCCCATGTATTTTGGAAAGTACAAGAAAATCAGATTATTAAGTGTAGGGGCTGGTAAAGTATAGGCCATAAACTTTTGCAAAAAGAAATTCAGATATATAGAAAGGCAGTGAAGTGAACAGAGGCAGTTGCTTCTTTCTGTCCTGGCGATCTTTCACACTTTGGAACCACTGACACACAGAGGTGCTGACAAAGATCAGAAGGATAGTGAACAAAAACAACACCAAAACAAACTCTGCCATGCTCTTTCTTGACAGCAGGACCCAGAACACAGTCCCCTCAGCGTCCTCAAGCTCTTCTGATTCCTGAGAAATGTAGCTGTGAGCAAGCACTCTCTTATAATTCAGAAATAAACAAACTAAAGGGGAAAAAAACACAAAAGCTGTCTCTCCAAGAATACTCTTTTAGAAAGTAGGTATGTTCATATATTCTGTCATTATTTCAAAATTTATAGTCATTGATTTTTAAAACTCAGACCAAACAGTGAAAAATAATGACGGTAAATAAAACAGTTTCTATCAGAAGGTGTTATTTAAGTGTTAAAACTCAATATGTCTTGTAAATAATTGGGCTTTCAAGTATTATTCTTTATTATCAAGAAAAATAAGAACAGGATTTCAAATAACAACAACAAAACATATTGGTCAATCATATACCGAACAAAGCATACAATCACACAGAAAACAAATAAAACTCAATAGCAACAAACACCAGAGTGCCTATGCATTCTGTAGATGTAAGGCCCACATGAATAAGATAGTTTAACTCATGAACTGGGTCTTTTATCTACAAACTTACTAACATGTTACATTATGATATTACATTTAGCAAACCTTATAAAATATAATTTTGATAAATGATATTTATTAGAATAGATCACCCAAAAAAAGGCCACCATGGCATATTGATTACTTTGAGCTCAAAGAAATTGAGAATCAGCCAACTCAGGAGAAGTTCTTTATCTCCCCATCAACTTTCTAAAATAAAGTATAAAACTTTTTGATAAAGAAAGTTTACATCTATACAGGAAATTTTTATTAGTAAAACTGTCTGTACCAGGAAGAGAGCTGCTTCCAGACAAATTATATCTCTGGGAGATTTTTATCTACGTAAAAAGGTGATGCTTATTCACCATACATTTTCTCCCCTCACCCTCCCATAATTTGTCTTCACCACCCCCAAGAAGTCTCAAGACCCTATTCCTTTCTGTAGCTCAGGATGCTATATAAATTTCAGTCATCTGACACTTTTTGAGTCTTCATATTTTTGTGGGACTCCTGTGCATATATATGTAATTAAAATTATTTTTCTCCTATTAATCTTCCTGTATTAGTCTGTTTCTGTTGCTTATAACAAAATACCTGGAACTGGGTGATCTGTAAGAAAATGAAATATACTGCTTATGGTTTCAAAGACTGGGAAGTTCAAAGTCCAGGTAACACATCTGGTGAAGGTCTTGGTGGCGGTGACAGTGATCCAGGGGTCTCACATGGCTTAAAATGGTGAAGTAGAGAGTAAGTTCCCCATGTGCTCTCCTTTTAAAGCCCTCAGAACCATGACCCTGATCACCATTAATCGTTCACTATGGCATGGTCCTGCAATCTAATCACCTCCTCAAGGCCCCACCTTTCAATTACCGTAATAGGATTTCCCATTCTCAACAGTTACAGTGGGGATTAAAGCCTCAGTGAGGTTGGAGTGGTATTCCATCTACAGCACTACCTTATGTTAATTTAATTTGTAGCCCAGCAGAACTTAGGAGAGTGAAGCAAGCCATTTTTCCTCTCCCATACAATACTTTTACTTACCTAAGGTGAGCATATTGCCAAGCCATTTTATTATTTTTACCAATTGGGGAAATATAAGAAATATTTTTTTAATTATAAAATAATACAAATAATAGCTATTTTTAGAAATATTTAATAAAATGTTTGTATATGTTCAAACTAATATCTTTTCATACTTCTTCCCGCTCAGGGGTAATTTCTTATCTGCTTCAATAATTTGGTAAAAAAGTCTTTTCATGTATAGATGCATCATGGATCTTGATTACAGTATATGTAGCAGCTACAGAAGAAGTAAAATCTCATCACAGGTGATGCTAGTGAATCACTAATAATCTCAGACAAGAATATCCCCAATTAAAAAATGTGAAAAACATATAATCATCAAATTTTAGAAGAAAGAAATGAAAGGAGAAATCATGTATTTTTATAAGATAATATATTTGTCTTCATAGCAAGAAAATATAAATTAAATCTACACTGAAATAAAATTTTTTACCCATTATATGGAAAAAGTCCACATCAGAAATAAAATACTGAAAAGTGAATTTTTTTTTTTTTTTCCTTTTTGTCTTTTTTCGTGTCCGGCAACGGATCACAGCCCTCAGTGTCGC
>NW_007736324.1:31572-32632 GCF_000696425.1 Galeopterus variegatus | reverse complement strand
TCTTCTCTTCTGCTGCTATTTTACTGAAAACTCTAGCCATGGCCAAAAGTTATTGACAATTATTCTTTTTTTTTTTTCTCTCTCTCTCTTTTTTCGTGTCCGGCAACGGATCGCAACGCTCAGTGTCGCGCCCGTACCGGACCGGGACTGGCAAAGGGATCGCAACCCTCGGTGATGCTCCCGCACCTCGCTCAGCCAGTGAGCGGGAACCGGTCTGTATGTGGGATCCGAACCCTCGGCGGGAGCGCCACCACGCTCTCAAGCGGCGCACTGTAGCAGTGCGCCACCGGGCCGGCCCTGAAAAGTGAATTTAATTTCATTTAAAGAAGCAAAGAAAAATAACAGTAAATTGAAAAATTAAAAGAAAATATTAAAGGTAGTGAAAAAAATTAGCAATTACAAAAGCTTTAAAAGGCATAAATCAACAAATAACATTATGAGAAGTCTAATGAGGGAAACAAATAAGTGTGTGTGTGCATGTGAGAGAGAAAGAATGAAAATTTGGTGATATATATAAAAACCCTATAGACATTAAAACATTGAAAAAATTATACTCTATTACAAATTAATACATAGAATTGGCTAAGATAAAGTTTATTAAAAGTCCATATTATAGATGTATTCATTGCTCCCAATATATAAGTAGCAATATTAGAAATAAAAATTCTACCTATGATTTTTTAATAATAAATTAAAATTATTTTAAATAATTTTATAACAAAACAATTATTTCAATGCATGTATACAATGTGTGATAATTAAATCAGGATAGTTAGCATATTCATCATGGACAAAAGTCATCATTTTTTTGTGATGAGAACATTTGAGCTCCCCTCTTCTAGCCATTTGAGAACATACAATAAATTATTGTTAGTTATGAATGCCTAGCACTGCTGTTGACCACTAGAACTTATTTTTCCCATTTAATTGCAATTTTGTATCTTTTACCTAACCTCTCCCTATCCCCCTTCCCCATCTCCCCTTCTCAGCTTTTAGTAAACACAATTCTACTCTCTACTTGTATAAGCTCAACTTTTTTTTTTTTTTTTTTGTCTTTTTC
>NW_007736324.1:29530-31271 GCF_000696425.1 Galeopterus variegatus | reverse complement strand
TGTATGTGGGATCCGAACCCTCGGCGGGAGCGCAACCGCGCCTCCCAAGCGGCGCACTAGCACAGTGCGCCACCGGGCCGGCCCCTAAGCTCAACTTTTTATGTTTCCACATATGAGTGAAAAAATGCAGTATTTATCATTTTGTGACTGATTTATTTCACTTAATACAATTTCTTCCAGGCTCATCCATGTTGCTGCAAATGACAGAATTTCATTCTGTTTTGTGGCTGAGTAGAATTCCACTGTGTATATATACCGTATTTTCTTTATCCACTCATCTGTGTATGAACACCTAGCCTGATTCCTTATCTTGGGTATTGTGAATAGTGCTGCAGTAAACATGGGGGTGCAGACATCTCTTCCCTAACCTAATTTCTTTTCCTTTGTATAAGTACCCAGTAGTGGGATTGCTGGATCATGTGGTAACTCTATTTTTAGTTCTTTGAAGAATCTTCATACTGTTCTTCAGAATGGATGTACTAATTTATATTCCCAACAGTGTATGAGTTCTCTTTTCACTGCATTCTCACTAGCGTTTGTTATTGTCTTTTTGATAATAACCATTTTAATGGGTAGAATCACTGCCTAACATAAAACAAGTGCTCAGTAAATGCACACAGAATAGATAATTCAATGCAATATTGAATAATAAAGCTTCAAATTTTGAGTTAAATATCACAAAAATGTAATAGGAATTTTTGTTATTATTATGGTACATTTTAGTTCAAATATTATATAAAATGCATCCATATATTTTTAATGTTGCTCATCTTATTTTTGTGCTATTTTTTTATCCAGTGCCCCAATGTTCCTCTATTTCAGCAACTCTAATACTGGATAAACACAGTGGAAGTAATACCTTGGAGGGTGGGCAAACTTAAAAAATTAAATGAGCAATAAAAATCAGAAAGCAGTCATTTTGAGTTTTGCACAGCAACATTTTGTTTGCAGATGTGAGAGACAAACCCACAGTCAGCTGAATTATTTTCTTCACTTTCCACACATAACGTGTGTGAAGAACATTTTATTCTAAAATCTGCCAATCATGTCAACACACTATTAACTCATGCATATTTTTTAGAACCTAAAGTCCTATTTTTCTTGCTTTTTTTTTTTTTTTTGGTAATTGTGTGTGTGTGTGTGTGTGTGTGTGTATTTAACTACTTCATGTTTGTGTTTTCTTATTAAAACAGAATAGGACATATTATTAAAGGAGCTACTACAGGGAGAAAGAAACTAACACAAATGTGAGAGGAAAAAAATTAAAAAATCCTTTAAGAGATATAATGGGGAATGTAGAATTTATTCCATCATAATGCAATTCCATTTCGTTTGTTTCCTTGTTTGTTTTTTTGTTTTGGGGCAGCTGGCTGCTACAGGGAAGGGCAATTCCATTTAAACCTGTTTGGGAGAACATAGTTCAACCATTTCCAAATCACCACAAAGTAAAATTTAATGTTAAAGGTGATTTGTCTTTGATTTGCACATTAAGGTGTATAAATCAGTCTAATACCACTAAGAGCATAATTGATTTTAAAGGTAATACTAAATTGCATATCAGTAGAAGAAATATTTGCATTCTCCAATGGGAAAGATTAATGGGAAGTGAAATACAATTTTAAAGGAAGTTATAGAATGTCCTTTCAAAAGATCACATTTCTGGCAAGTTAGTGGATGAACTAGTTGATTACTCTGACTGATAAAATATATGTCTATTTATCATTAATTATTGGACTTTTTT
>NW_007736324.1:28268-28774 GCF_000696425.1 Galeopterus variegatus | reverse complement strand
TTTTTTACTTTTAAAGAATGAGCATTATAAAAGACTGAAAAGAATACATCTACTGTGGGGCTAGATTGGAAGGTAGTTTTTTTTAAAAAGCCTCCATTTATAGCTGGAGGCCCAGGGTCCACATGTGATTTTCAGGAGTTCTGTGAAACCTTGGAAATTACTCTCATCTTTTATGTTCCCGTATGTACCTTGGTAGCAGAAGATCTGAAGCTATCATCATATTTTTTGTGATCCAAAGTAGTTGCCCAATCATGGAACCACTGCATTCCCTAAAAATACAAGTAGATAAAGGAAAATTTTGATTAAGGAAAATAAAGTGTCATAATAAATTTTCTTTAATATAGCATTGGCACAAATATCCATGGCTATAGACAATTATTGCTAGTATATTTTATGCATTTAAAAATGTCTTATGTTAATTTATTACTTATTTTATTATGTTAATGAAAACAAAATTATGGGGTTATCATATGCTTTTCTGGTCATTTGCTGGCCATTTTTCAAAT
>NW_007736324.1:25215-28088 GCF_000696425.1 Galeopterus variegatus | reverse complement strand
TTTGAATCAGCAAACAAGCCAACAACTGGAGATTCCTTGTGAAATTTAAAATATCAACTCATTTTACATCAGGAGACAGGAAAAAAGATAACAGTGCAGATGTATACACACATACTTTGTGTATATATGTTACACACATACACATGCCATACATGCTTTTTTTCCAGATAATTATTTAATTTATAAATATTATACAAATTTTAATAGCTTAAATTGTATATGAGGCCAAATAAAAGCTTGCCTTAATGACTGGTAGGGTTTGTGTCACAGGTTTAGTATGTCGGGCTCTTTTTCCTTGCTGAGACTATGGAGTTAAGAATAGCCTGGAGTCTCTAGGAGTGAGGGTCTTCATGTACGCCAGCACTGTCCTTGGGGGCACTGCTGATTACTAAATGATTAGGAAGATATACCCATTTTTATATATGGAGAAACTGAGTCCCAGAAAAGTTCAGTATCTTGCCTTAGGTCAGAGACCAATTGAAGGAGCCAGGATCTGAACCCCTTCTGAGCCAGTTTGATGCTGGGGTAGGGTGGGGGTGGGAACTTAGACCTTTGGCTCCAGTGATTCCAAGATGGAGCAAGAGTGAAGGTTAGCTGGTGGGGGGTGGGATGGGATGGCAGGGTGAAAGACCAGCATCTTCCTGCCTTCAAACCCCTGTCCAGCCTTGATTCCAGGTCAGCAGGTTGCGGAGTATGGCCCTGTGCTGGGCTGCTAGGATCTCCCAGGTACCCCTTTGTGGTCAGGCTAGCCAAAGCTAATCACTTAACTTCCTCGAGCTGGGAACCCAGTCAGGCCCAAGTCCCTTTTGGAATGAAACAGGGACATGGACTGGCCTCCTACCTTTCCATCAGGAAGAAAGAGCCCAGGGGCTGACAGGGGCACCCTGTGCCCAGCAGTGCCCTTGGAGCATAAGACCTCCAGGACCTATGCCTGAGTCATCTGTGTTCTCCCTAGCCTCCATCAAGCCAGATTTGGCCTAGAGCAAGAGCTTGGGGACATTTGCAGAAAAGAGCTCCAGAGAGCCAAGGAAGGAATGTTCCCAGTGGGTCTTCCCTGGACTACCCTCTCTTAAACTGGTATTGCTTCCACCAGACACCAGAGAACAACCTCTAGAATTTGAATAGCTGAGTTCCAGGAGTCCCAATGATGGGAAAGCAGGAACAAGACAAGGAGGAAGGAGGAGGGAATAGCAGCTAATGACCCCCACTATTTGGCTGTTCCTGGTAGGTTTCCAATTGTAGGTAGCCCTCCCCCGTGCTGACATCTGTGCAGAGAGGCCCGTTTCCCCCTTTATGCAAGCAAGGCCTGACCCTGAAGCCCTTTAGCCCTCACACTCTGTCCTGCTCAGGCCCTTACCCCAAGTCTCTGTATCCCCTATTCCAGGAACACTAGCATCTTCCTCCCTCCCTTCTTCTGGGGTCCCCTGAACTCTAGTCTGTGTGAAACACTAACATGTAGGCTGCTCAACTAGGTAGGTCTCAGAAGCACTTCTCCAGGAGCCAGACTTTGAGCTGCTGGTCAAAGTAGCCCTTGAACCACAGAGTACCTGTCATCATATTGACCTAGATGACTTGTGTTCTCCAGCAGTGGACTCAGAAAATCTTCCACATCCTTCTGCAGGGCCCAGGTATCCCCCTCCACCTTCTGGATCCCAGTCATCTGGTGGTTTCCCTGTGTGATGTCCTTGTCTACAGGGATGTTGTGCACCTCAGAGTGCCTCCCAAAGTAGGGTAGGTTGGGTGGGAGGGGGTCTCTGAGACCCACTAGACGTAGTATAATCATGCTTTGGGAGCTTTAGGATGCTGGGGGGTGGGGAGGGTAACAGGTGCTCCACAAACTGGTATTTATCCACAGACTCCACAAAGCTGGAGTAATTCAGAAACCCCTGAGTCTGGCTCAGCCACGGGAGCCTGCAGCTTAGCTGGACGCCAGTTACCTAACCCTGCAGCACAGTCTGGAACATGATCACTGCCATCTTGTTTTGCTAAGCTAAAAACTTAGCTTTTTTCTACTAAAGTGCAATGCTATTATTTTTCCCCCGTCCTTTCTAGGACTGATTACAGAACAAAAATAGCATTTGACAGTGGAGTAAGTAAGAAGAGAAAATAAATTTGTACTCATTTTCTTTTTTTGTCTTATGCACAAACTCCCTTTCCCCCTACTTACTTTGTGCTGCTGACTCTTGCTGAAAGCTACAGAAACTGGCTATTTATCTTAAAATTGACTCATGATGAAGTCTGGTAACCACTGTCAAACAAACTTGGCAAGAAAACACATTTAGTGGCTAGATATTTTCGTTATTCTGTCACTCTACTTGCATTTGGCATGGGAAAGGGAAGCAAGAAAGATGTTATCTATGCAAATAATGAAGATATATAAAGGAATCATTCATAAAACAGAATAATCAGAATAATTTATTCTTAACCTTGGAAGAAAATCTCTCCTGGTTTGAAATTTAAGAAAAAAAACACATAGTTAAATATAGTAAGTAATTTTGTATCAATACTATTCTATTCTAATATTAAATGAATAATTTTAAAATAATGTGTACATTCTAATTCCATGATTCTCTTTATTCTTACCCAATCAGTCAAGTTACCTTTTGGAAAAAAGATTGAAATATATATGTATTTTTTTCCCCAATATCTAATGATAATTTTTTTTAGAAGAACGGAAGTTGATTATGAGAGAATGGGGTCCCGGTACATCACATATAGTTTATTGATAGTTAACTGTCACAGCGTAGTTTATTAGTGAACTAAAAACCCAGCTTTCACTGATCATTAAATATATAAGAAAAAAATGTATTAATTAATTTACCAAGAGTTGTGGGGATTTAAAATGACCGTCAGCAGTATTAGTGTTTTTTTTT
>NW_007736324.1:22060-23455 GCF_000696425.1 Galeopterus variegatus | reverse complement strand
GAACCATCTAGCTGCATGCATCCTGTGACTCTTAGACAAGTGAGGGGATACATTTAACTGGCAATCCAGAAGATAACAAAATACATAACAATGATTCAAATAAATGTACTCAGTGCTCACGCATTACAGTGATATAATGGAACATATTACAATATTATGACAGTTCTTTAGGGAGGCCTTTTTGATCTGATTATTCCTATGGTACCTTCTCATAGACCTCATAGATCCTTTTTCATATCCTTCTTAATCCTTGAAACTACTTCATCAATATTAGTCTGTCTTCCCCACTTGTCTTTAGGTCCTATGATAATGGAGACAATGTCTGTAATGCTTATCAGTTCATGCTCTGATAATTACAATTATCTCCTGATAATTATACTATAATGTCATGTAAATATAAACTAAATGCACTGGTAGCATAGAATAAACACAGGCAACGTAGACTAGGATTTCCAGGATTAGAGTCAGTTGTGTACAAGTACAGAACAGTTTAAATACATATTCAAGACTGTGTATCTGTTTTTTTACCTTGTGTATTAGTCTGTTTTGTGTTGCTATAACAGAATACCTGTAACTGGGTGATTTATAAAGAACAGGGGTTTATTTGGCTTACAATTCTGGGACAGCCGCATCTGGTATGGGCCTCAGGCTGCTTCTACTCATGGCGGAAAGTGGCAGGGAGCCAGTGGGTACAAGCAGATCACATGGTAAGAGGAAACAAGAAAAAGAGAGAGAGAGAGAGGAGGTGCCAGGTTCTTTTAAACAACCAGCTCTCGCAGGAACTAAGAGAGAACTCACTCACTACCCCCACTCCCCAGGGGGAGCATTAACCCATTGAGGAGGGATCCATCCCATGACTCAAAACAGCTTCCAACACTGCCACATTGGTAATCAGATTTCTACATTAGTTTTGAGGGGAGAACACTTCCAAACTCTNCTTCAGCTATAAACATTTAACACAAAGATGATTAATCTTGCCAAGTCAAGCAAAATTATTTTTCATTTGGAAAAACAATTTATAGCACTAAACCATTTGTTCTAAAATTTTGCAGCAGGCCTTTAAGTAACTTCTTTCTCCATTTAAGCCTTCTGTGCAATAGTAAATGTGTATCCTATAAATTTTGGAAAAGCATAAAAAAGTTTTGATTTTTCTCTTAACTTTAAAAGGATGAACAACCATTTTTAAACTAGTATATTCTTAATCTTAGCAATGAACAAAACAGCAATCCAAAGAGCTCTTTAATTCAGGAGTAGATGTACTGAAACTGGAATCAAATCTGCACAATGTGTTAGAATAGAACTCTTAAGCACTTTTGGTAGATTATTGTTTGTTGGATAAAATCTAAGGACTCCATCTGTGGAGCTTTATGTGCAAATTTTATAACTCAATTCTTG
>NW_007736324.1:11703-20258 GCF_000696425.1 Galeopterus variegatus | reverse complement strand
ACTGCCACATTGGTAATCAGATTTCTACATTAGTTTTGAGGGGAGAACACTTCCAAACTCTTCAGTTTGTGACATTCATTTCACTTTTCGCTGACTGTTAGACATGTTCTATCATGTAATAGAAATTGAGGTACATGGGCCTTTAGTGTGAACATTTATGCTAACTTGAACAGGAGTTGCACCCTTTTAATGTTTACTTTAGATAAAGGTGCCAGAGGCTTCGAATTTCTCTACTTATTTAGGTCCCCTACATATGACTTGTCAGAAAGGTTCTGTGTCTTGTCTTTTACCTGTAATCCACTGTTTCTATACTGAAGCTTTGTTTTGTTGGCAGCAAAGTGTGGAGAAAGATCATTCAGTAATTATAAAAGTAAATGTTAATATCTGACTAATTTTCCCAGTCCACATCTTTGGGCCCTGTTGCATATGTTTTCTTAAGTGACACAGGTAGGCTGGAGAGGGTTCAAATAGGAAGGAATACCCTTTTCCTTACTGGAGTTTTCTGACAAAAACTTCCTTAGCCTGGAAAGTAGGTGTTTTTTTTATGGTGCACACTCTTTTCTACTGCCCAAGCCATGAGGAGGTCTTTCCTGAATTCTAACAGTGAAGGGTCCTTAGAGAGAAAGCCCCTAAACATGCTGAGGGGGGAAGAACTAAGTCTGTACCCTTGGAGTTTGTCACACACTTGTTCACATTCAGTTTCTATTCAGCTTCCAGCAATGTGTGTTACTACTATCTTATAATTCCAGAAGGTTCTGCTCCAGCTAACAAGATCTCAGCTGTGAATCTCTGGATTTGCCTCACTTTCCAGATTTTGGAGNCAAACTAGAAGACTGTCAGTATATTTTAAATTACTTTTCCACTTTTTCCTTAGAGAAAAACATATTTTTATAAAGTGATTGGATGTGCACTATGAAGCGCATTCTTAGTTGTCCAGGGAGGGATGGAATTCTACATTCTGTTTTACTTCTATATTCTCTGTTCACCTGATATGTACTTAAGTTGTAGCACAGGAACACCCGTGGACAGCTATTCTGATTTCTAAACCGGGATTCTGTTAGGTATTGTTACTTCTCCCACATCTCAGCACAAATATAATAACAAGATTGAAAACAGCAGAAAAAATGATTAGAATATATTTCTATGCATATCCCAATTATCTGTTATCCTTCTGAGGGTAATTGCATTTTGCATGTAATATGACAATTATTTGGCCCAGGAGATCTAGTTTTGTTCTGTGAAGATTGTCTGGGTTATTGTGTACTTAGAAAAAGAGGGTAAGGGAGGAGTTTAACCAAGTGCATTCCCTCCAAACTATTATAATCAACATATATCTCTGTGGATAACCTGCCCCACTTGTCTATGCAGAGGTATTGGGGGGTGGGAGGATGGTCAGGGAGAGGAGAACTGTATGTTTTTGAAAAGTGATTTAAATTAAGATGTAGTTTTAAGATGTAGTTATACATTATATAATGTTTTCAGTTACTTAAATGTTATCCTTGCTCTTAGGAGTAAAATGAATATTTTTCTACAGAAAAAGAAAAACTTCTGATAAAGTATAAGGCAAGATTTCTTTAAACATTTACGATCTTTAATTATGTTATAAAGAGATTGTGGGACAAGATCAATCTGTATCCTATACCCAAAACAAATTGTGAATTTGTTGGTACATTTTGAGATAACACGTGGTAAAAATGGCTTGAAATTCAATCTTAAAAGTGCCTGCAGAAAAAATACTTGGAATATTTATACCTGTATCCCTATACGTGTATGTGTGTGTATACGCACATGTGGCTGTATGTGTGCTGTGTCACTAAACTGAGACACTAACACTTAAGTATGTGATNTTCTTTAAACATTTACGATCTTTAATTATGTTATAAAGAGATTGTGGGACAAGATCAATCTCTATCCTATACCCAAAACAAATTGTGAATTTCTTGGTACATTTTGAGATAACACGTGGTAAAAATGGCTTGAAATTCAATCTTAAAAGTGCCTGCAGAAAAAAATACTTGGAATATTTATACCTGTATCCCTATACGTGTATATGTGTGTATACACACATGTGGCTGTATGTGTGCTGTGTCACTAAACTGAGACACTAACACTTAAGTATGTGATTAGGTCAAGAAATTCTGTGGGGATCCAAGATCATCATAAGTAGAAGTAACATTGCGATGATTTAAACCTGTGGTTTGAAGTGATGTAGCATTGATCAACCAACATATTTGCACATAGGGTGCAGATGCCAGTTAGCAGCCCGAGGGCCAAATGCTTCATAAATGATGAGTTATCAAAATTATTAATTACTTTTCCAAATAGTTCAATGTCCATATTTTCCTGTGAAGTAAAAGTTCTGGCAAAAGTGCATGCAAATGATTAGTTGGACCTGCTTTGTAGCCAACTTTTTTAAAATGAAGAATGTGTCCTCCAGGTTATCACCATAAACCTACTTTACACATCCATTATATTCTGAAGTTCCCTATAAATAACCAGATTCATGTTCTTTCTTTAAACATTTACGATCTTTAATTATGTTATAAAGAGATTGTGGGACAAGATCAATCTGTATCCTATACCCAAAACAAATTGTGAATTTGTTGGTACATTTTGAGATAACACGTGGTAAAAATGGCTTGAAATTCAATCTTAAAAGTGCCTGCAGAAAAAATACTTGGAATATTTATACCTGTATCCCTATACGTGTATGTGTGTGTATACGTGGAATATTTATACCTGTATCCCTATACGTGTATATGTGTGTATACACACATGTGGCTGTATGTGTGCTGTGTCACTAAACTGAGACACTAACACTTAAGTATGTGATTAGGTCAAGAAATTCTGTGGGGATCCAAGATCATCATAAGTAGAAGTAACACTGCGATGATTTAAACCTGTGGTTTGAAGTGATGTAGCATTGACCAACCAACATATTTGCACATACGGTGCAGATGCCAGTTAGCAGCCCAAGGGCCAAATGCTTCATAAATGATGAGTTTTCAAAATTATTAATTACTTTTCCAAATAGTTCAATGTCCATATTTTCCTGTGAAGTAAAAGTTCTGGCAAAAGTGCATGCAAATGATTAGTTGGACCTGCTTTGTAGCCAACTCTTTTAAAATGAAGAATGTGTTCTCCAGGTTATCACCATAAACCTACTTTACACATCCATTATATTCTGAAGTTCCCTATAAATAACCAGATTCATGTTCTCTGTTGTGGAGTGCACCTACACAATGAAATGTCAAGAAATAAAAGAGTTGCCATATTTTTTCATTCTGGGCACTTAATTTATGTCATTATATAATGATATAAATAATTGAATATAGAAAATAACTGAATATAGGAAATTATATGCAACAGAGTTTTGAAGTGTTCTTTTACTGCCTAACATTTATTTTTGTAATATTATTACATTGTAGGATATTACATAATAGTAAACTTTTACTATTATGGGCCACATTATTTTTCCCTGTTCTGGTGTAATACAACATTCATTACCTATGTACCATGGCATATCAAAGTTGGTCTCTATTTCTGATAAATGACTTACTTCTACTTTTCTGAATATACTGTTCTCACCAGCTGGATTGCTTAAATGTTCATCTCTTCCATAGCTATAAAAATACTGTCCATCACTCAAGAGTCAGCACAAATCTTACATTTTTCAGAAGACTTCACAGAAACACCTATCCCACTAATTATACCAACTTAACTGAAAATATAAATTAATTTTAACTAATTTTGTCAATTGTTCAAATAATTAACAAAATAAATAATTGCATTATATGTTAAAACATTAATAAGTTATATGGAAAAAGATAAGAGGAAGAGGGATCAGGACTGTGGGGCTGTTAGTGAAGGTTGCAATATCAAAAGGTATTGTTAAGCTGGGCATTATTGAGTGAGTAAATTTTGAGCAAAGTCATAAAGATGTGAGGGAATTAGTTATGCAGATCTCTGGAAAAAGAGTATTCTAAGCAGAAAGAAGAGCCAGAGCAAATGCTCTAAAGTGGGGATGTGTCTAGTGTGTTTCAGAAAGAAGAAGGATATTACTGTGGTTGGAGCTAAATAATGAAGGATAAAAAAAGATTAGGAAGTGGTGTCTTCTTTATGTTCTGTCATGATTTGTAGCATTTATCACCATTTTGAGATTTCACTAAAAATTTTAGGTGATTAATGCCTTATGCAACATTGAACAAGATTGGTGGTATTGTGAGCTATGAAGATTTTATTTGCAGATGGCCTGGATCAAAGCACAACAGCATGGCTAGAGGTTCTTTGACACCAGCACTCTTTCACTTATTTTTAAAACCTACTTGCTAACCCTTTCACTTCACAAATATGAGAGTTGTGTGACAAATTTGAGAGAAACACATGGAGGAAATAACCAGCCTTGCAAATAAACTTTTCATTTTAATTTTTCAAAACAAATGGTAACATTAAAAAAAGCTATTATCAAATATTTCTATTAATGTTAACCAAGAAAATATTCTTAAGTAGAAAACATAATAAAAGATTGAATTTCATTTACTGTTACAGATAAATTTAGTGGTTGAAAAATTTAAAAGTAGCATCATTTAATTTAAGGGAAATAAACATTTCATTTTACCTAAGCATATCTATTTTAAGCATTAATTCACTTGCAAGAACATATTGTATATCAGTTATTAAACAATTCTCTTTTAGATTTAAGTAAATATATTTAATAGCTGTTTAAAGTTCATATATTTCATTTTCATTTCCTCATGGGTTCTTGAACTGTAGCGTCATATCTTCACTTGCTGTTGGTTGAAAACCTTACTCAATCCCTCAACACATAAACCTCTTAAGCACAGCTCACAAAATGATGTTTGTCTTCCTACAGAGTGAGTGAAAAAGAGAAGATGTGTGCCCAATATAGTTGTCATAGTCTTTTTGTAACCAACTATCGATAATGACATCCCATCTCTTGAGCTGTTTTCTATTAAAGAAGTAACTAGATTCAATCCACACTCAAAGGAAGGAGCTTGCACTATGGCATAAATACTAGGAGGCTCAGTAGCTGTCTCCTATACTGTACAAAAGAATTAAATGTTCACCAAACTTGAGCTCATTTGCAAGTGTCCAAGCTTTAAAATTGCAACACCTTAACCTTGTAATATGTTCAAAAATATTACAATACACATATACAGCATATTTTATGATTATCCACTAGCCCCTTATAGTCTAATTTCTGTCTTTACTAATTGATTGAAATTGCCTCATTGCAATACATTGCAGTTACAATAATGCCAAGTATAATGTTTTTTCTCAGTAATCAATGCTTATCTTCTGATATGATTTTCCTTTGTCATACCTTCTTTAAAAGCTTTTCTCTTTTGCTCTACATGCTTTGCTCTCTTGTTTGCTGTGGAACATCTTTAGTATCATAATCTTTATGTTTGCATAACATTTTAAACAATAAATAGAAAACATAATTCATTACCACTACTTACAAGTCAGCATCTTATGTCCAATATTTCCAGTGTTTGTTACTTTTCCTCCTAATTACCCAGGCTTGAAACTCAATCTTTCATAATTCTGTCTTCCTTATCCCTACATATAATCTGTAGATGAATATAATAATCTGTGTTCAATCATTTCCTCTTTCCTGGAACACTACAATATTTACAAGATGTCTCTTTGTAAATTTCTCAGACCAGTGCCTTATGTAAATTATGCTTAAAAAAATAAAATGAGGATTGTGGGAAGATGGCAGACTACAGGATCCCAGGACACATTCTTCCCATAAAAGAAGACCAGAACAGGCCCACCACTACCACTGCTGCACTCTTTGCTGACACTGTCAAGACTCAGGACTTTCTCCCACCTTCCATACAGTGAGTTTTGCACCACCCCACACTGCTGCCACCTGCAGCGTGACTCCAGCCACTGCCACTACTGCTGCCAGTAGCCCTCCACACTGGCACTGTAGAGCCAAGCAGACGAGCCACACACAGGATCCCTGCCCACACTGCTGCACCATCTAGCCTGGCAATGAGCAGGACCCCCGCCATAGTCATCCACAGTGCAGCAGCTATCACCAACAGCCATCCACACCACCACACTACCCAGACCAGCTGCATGTGGCACCTTTGCCCAAGCTGCCTCACCAGCCAGTCCAGCTGCAAGTGGGACACCCTTCCATAGTCCTGTGCAGTGTAGATTCTGCCATAGATATCATACCAGCTAGATTGGCTGCGAATGGGATCTCCTGCTGCCACCACCTGTAATGTGCTCCCACAGGTGTCCACACCACCACAAGTCAGATCAGCCTTGTGTAGGATCCCTGCCCATGCCATTGCACCCACCAGCCCTGATTGCACGTGGGATCCCCTGCCCAAACCACTGCATAGCCCAGACACAAATCCTTGCTAGAGCTGCTTGCAGCATGGCTGGTAGCACCACCACCATCACACCAGACAGACTGTCCATATTCAGGATGCTTGCCCATGCTGCTGCATCAGCCAAACCATCTGCAGGCAAGACATGCCAACTTGAAGTAGTAACCCAGCTGGGTGCAGGACCCTGGCTTCTACAACCTGAAGCATGGCTCCTGTCACTGCTGCTACCAGCAGCCATATGCACTGCCACCACTGCTGTTGTGCTAGTCAGACTGGCCATAGGAAGGACCCACTGCCACCACCATGCATTGACACAAGAAAAGTCACAAAGGAGCCACCAGAAAGAGGTAAGCCAGTGCAGATCCATGCCCCAGTGGCTCAAATCAAAGGGGGTAATACACTCTATGTGCAGCACACATGACTGCATTGGCCCATGGAGAGACAAATGCAGAGAACCTAGAGAATACAGAAAACCAGGATAGCCACATAATGTATAGAAGAAAGTTCCCAGTCACCACTAACCCATCCCCCAACCCAAAGAAGCAAGGACCCAGGAGAAGCCTTGGCCTATAGGAATGAGGAAAGAGATACCTTCCCCAAGGGCACCCATTAAAGCCAAGGAGATCCAATATAACTAATGCACCCATCAGGGTCACAGGACAGCAGCTGGGGAGCCAACAAGTCTGCCTAGGGTTACCCACCCCAGCCAAAGAGTGACAAAACACACAGGCACTTTGCCCAAGACCTCAAGAGCCCTTCCACTCCTCAACATCCCAACAGTGTCACTAACCCCAGCAAGAAATCACTAAGTGCCCCAGAGCCTACATCACAGAGTCACTCACACACAATTCCAACATTGAATATGTTAGAAGTATCCACATGGAGATTACACTACTGCATCTAACCAGAGCCAATAATAAAATATCCTACTCAACCGTCGATATAAAACACATCTACAGGAGGAAATCTCTTTCCTCAAAGTCCACTCCAGAGTAATAGAAGAAGAAACTGCTCTACCAGATGACTAGACATCAACATAGAGAGACTAGAAATATGAAAAAAAGGAATATGAAAAAAGGAACATAATAATTCTAAAGTACCAGAGCCTATAGAGCAGGGAAACCTTGCAATGTCTGAAAAGGAATTATGAGGAAAAATCTTAAAGAAACTCAGTGAGATACATGAAGACTCAGTTAAACAACACAATGAGATGAGAAAAACAATCCAAGACTTGAAAGAGGAAATTTACAAAGAGGTAAATATCATAAAAAAGAATGGAGCTGAACCCCTGGAACAGGAAGACTCATTCAATGAAGTAAACACTACAATTGAGAGTATAACCAGCAGGCTAGAGCAAGCAGAAGTTAGAATTTCTGATCTTGAAGAAAGTCTTTTTTGAAATAAACCAAGCAGACCACAGAGAGAGAGAGAGAGAGAGAAGAAAGAAAGAAAAAAGAATTAAGAAAAATGAAGAAAATCTAAGAGAGCTAGCAAACCACCTTAAGTGCACAAACAAATCATGGGTGTTCCACAGGGGGAAGAGAAAGGAAAAGTCATTGAAAGTGTATTCAATTAAATAATAGCAAAAAACTTCCCAGATATGGGTAGAGACATGGACTTCCAGATCCCTAAGAGGCTCAAAGTTCATCAAACAGATCCAATCCAAAAAGATCCTCTCCAAGACACATTATAGTCAAACTGGCAAAACTCAAAGATAAAGAGAGAATGCTAAAAACAGCAAGAGAAAAGCATCAAGTCACCTATTAGGGATTCCCCATCAGACTGGCAGCAGACTTCTTAATAGAAACTCTACAGGCCAGAAGAGATTAGGATGATATATTCAAAGCATTAAAAGAAAAAACTGCTAGCCAAGCATACTATAGCCAGCAAGGATATCCTTCAGAAATGAAAGGAAAATAGTATATTTCTCAGACAAACAAAAGCTGCAAGAGTTCACCACCACAGGACCAGCTCAACAAGCAATCCTTAAAGGAGTCCTGCAATTGGAACCCAGAAAATGATAATCACCACCACGAATACATGTGAAAGAACAGACAACACTGTAGAGCAGATACGCAAGCAAGAAAGAGAAAGAAACCATACTATACCACACCAAAAAACAATGGTCACTGCTGATAAACAATAATAGAGGATGAAGGAATAAAATATATTTAAATTAACCAT
>NW_007736324.1:10475-11193 GCF_000696425.1 Galeopterus variegatus | reverse complement strand
TGGTCACTGCTGATAAACAATAATAGAGGATGAAGGAATAAAATATATTTAAATTAACCATACATAAAATAATTAAATGTTAGGAGTAAGAAAATACCTTTCAATAACAATCATAAATGTAAATGGATTAAATTCTCCACTCAAAGAACATAGACCACCTGATTGGATTAAAAAGATAGATCCAACTATATGCTGTCTAAATAGATTCATCTTACTGGTAAAGATGCACACAAACTAAAAGTGGAGGATGAAAAGATATAGCACATACATGGAAACCAAAAATGAGTAGAAGTAGCTATTCTTGTATCAGATAAAATAGAGTTTATACCAAAAATCATAAAAAGAGACAAAGAAGGTCATTATATAATGATAAAGGGGTCTATCCAGCAAGAAGATATTACAATCATAAACATACACGCATCTAAAACTGGAGCATCCAGATATACAAAGCAAACACCATTAGACCAAAAGAAAGAGATAGAGCTCAATACTATAATAGAAACGGACCTGAACAGCCCTCTCTCAGCATAGGTCAGGTCATCTAGGCAACAAATTGGAGAAGAAACATTGGATTTAAACTACACTTTTAGATCAAGTAGACTTGGCAGATATCTATAGAACATTTCATCCAACAGCTACAGAATATACATTCTTCTTATCATCACATGGAACATTCTCCAAGATAGACCACATGTTAGGTTGCAAATATAAAAAAAAA
>NW_007736324.1:7629-9969 GCF_000696425.1 Galeopterus variegatus | reverse complement strand
AAAAAAAAATTAAATCATTTCAAGTATCTTTTCAGACTGCAATGGATTAAGACTAGGAATCAATAACAAGAAAATTTCTGGAAACTATACAAATACGGAAATAAACCAACATGCACCTGTATGACCTATGGGTCCAAGAAGAATTAAACAGGAAATGAAAAACTGTCTTGAAACTAATGAAAATGAAGATACATCATACCAAAATCTGTGGGATACAGCAAATGCAGTACTAAGAGGGAAGTTTATTGCAATAAATGCTTACATTAAAAGAATAAAAAGACTTCAAATAAGCAACCTAATGCTACACACCAAAGAACAAGAAAGACAAGAATAATCCAATCTGAAAAGTAGTATGTGGAAAAAAATAATTATGATCAGAGCAGAACTAAATAAAACAGAGATGCACAAAAAATGATACAGAAGATCAATGAAACAAAAAGTTGTTTTTTTGAGAAGATAAACAAAATAGACAAGTTAGGTAGGCTAACTAAAAAAAAGAGAAGACGCAAATAAAAATTAGAAATGAAAGAGAAGACATTACAACTGATACCACAGAAATACAAAGAATCATTAGAGACAATTACAAACAATATGCCAACAGGTTTGAAAACCTGGAAGAAATGGATAAATTTTTGGACACATACAAACTAGCAGGACTGAATCAAGAAGACACAGAAAACCTGAACAGACCAACAACAAGCAATGAGATTATAGCAGTAATCAGCAGCCTCTCAACAATGAAAAGCCCAGGACCAGATGGCTTTACTTCTGAATTCTACCAAACTTTTAAAGAGGAATTAATACCAATTCTCTTCAAACTATTCAAAAAAATTGAAACAGAGGGTATTCTCTCAAACTCCTTCTATGAGGCCAGCATCACCCAGACACCAAAACCAGACAAAGATACAAAAAAAGAAAAAAGAGAAAACTACAGGCTAATATATTTGATGAACATAGATATAAAATTTTTCAACAAAATATTAGCAAACAGAATATGGCAACACATCAAAAAAAATAAATAAAAATAAAAATGCACCATGATCAAATGAGAATCATCCCAGAGATGCAAGGATGGATCAACATATGTAAGTCAAAAAATGTAATACACCACATCAGAAAAATCAAGGACAAAATCCATAAGATTATCTCAGTACATGAAGAAAGCAACTATTCATCATAAAGACTCTTAGCAAATTAGCTGTAGAAGGAAAGTATCTCAATACAGTAATAGCCACGTATGACAAACCTACTGCCAATATCATCCTGAATAGTGAAAAGCTGAAAGATTTTTTCTTAAGAACAGGAACAACAAAAGGATGCCTACTCTCCCTACTTCTATTGAACATAGTTTTGAAAATATTAGCCAGAGCAATCAGGCAAGAGAAAGAAGTAAAAAGCATACAAATTGGAAAAGATAAAGTCAAACTGTCCCTGTTTGCAGATGACATGGTCCTATACATAGAAAAAACAAAAAAAATCTATGAAAAAAAAGGCCTAGAGCTTTTAAACTATTTCAGTAAAGTTGTAGGATACAAGATCAATGCACAAAAATCAGTAGCGTTTTTATACTCCAGTAATGAACTAGGAGAAAAATGAATCATGAAAGCAAACCTATTTTCAATAGTCACCAAAAAATTGAAATACCTAGGAGTAAATTTTACCATGGAGGTAGAAGATCTCTACAATGAGAACTACAAATCACTGCTGAAAAAATTTTAAAAAGACAACAAGAAATGGAAAAACATTCAATGCTCTTGGATTGGAAGAACTAACACTGTGAAAATGTCCACATTACCCAAAGCAATCTACAGATTCAATGCAATCCCCATCAAAATAGCAATGACATTCTTCACAGAAATAGAAAAAAATAATCCTAACATTCATATGAAATGGCAAAAGATCCTGAATAACTAAAGGAATCTTGAGTAAAAAAATTAAAGGCAGAGGCATAACACTACCTGAATTCAAATTATGCTACAAAGCTATTGTAACCAAACAGCATGGTACTGACATAAAAATAGATAGTTGGCTAATGGAACAGAATAGAGAACTCAAAAATCTACTCAGATGCTTACCAGATAACTGATCTGTGATGAAGGCAACAAGAACATACATGGGAGAAAAGACTGCCTCTTCAATAAATGGTGCTGGAAAAACTGGATATCCATATGTAGAAGAATAAAGTTAGATCCATACTGTCACAATATACAAAAATCAACTCAAACTGGATTAAAGACTTAAATATAAGACCTGTAACTATAAAACTCTAAAAAAATAAAAACATAGTTCTACATACTTCAGGATGTAGAACTGGGCAAAGACTTTATAAATAAGATAAAA
>NW_007736324.1:4529-6856 GCF_000696425.1 Galeopterus variegatus | reverse complement strand
AGGAAGGAAGGAAGGAAGGAAGGAAGGAAGGAAGGAAGGAAGGAAGGAAGGAGAAAAGAGATAACGTTGATAATACATTGTAGTTTCAAGGAAAAGAAAGAGAAAAGAAATTGAGGTTATTTGAGGTGGGAAAAGAGGAGCGGGGAGGGTTAGTGAGAAATCGGTTAAGAATCACAAAGATTGATTATGTTTTTTAAACACGAATATACTAATTATTTTGATATGGTCACAACTATTGTACACATTAATTGATAGTCAAATCCGTACCCCACAAATATGTATAATCAATTGTGTTTCAATAAAAACACTGTCAAAAAAAAAAAATCTTTGTCTGATGTAATGACACCAAGAAAATGTTCTCATTTGTTTATAATTTCTGTTAATTGAAGCCCAGAATGCTGTGAGGGCATTTAGCATCTGTGGGACCTAGTCCCTACATAGAATTTCAAACGTTCTACAACTGTACCGTGTTGTGTCCACATACCCATATAATCAGGAGTTCTCAAGGCTTTGTTTTTAATCCAGTAAACTTTATTTTTTAGAAGAGTTTTATGTTCACAGAAAAAATTTTTAAAGTACAAAGTGTTGCCATATATCCCCTTGTCCTCATACACACCACACCTCCCCTAATCAATATTCAGCACCACAGTGGTACATTTGTTAACTGGTGAACCTACATTTTACACATCATTATCAGTCAAAGTCCATACCTTATATTACAGTTCGCCCTTGGTATTATTGTACATTCTATGGGTTTTGACAAATGTATAACAACACATATCCACTATTTTAGTATCACACAGAATAGTTTGACTGCACTGAAAATCTTCTGTGTTTTGCTTATTCATTTCCCCTCCCCCCTCAAACCCTGGCTACTACTGATCTTTTTACTCTCATAATTTTCCCTTATCTAGAATGCAATACAGTTAAAGTCATACAATATGTATTCTTTTCATAAGGATTCATTCACTTAATATAGCTTTTTTTTTGTAGTGCTGAATAATGTTCCATTGTTTGCATACATCAAAGTTTATTTATTCTTTCATTTACTGAAGTACATTAAATTTTCTCCAAGTTGTGGCAGTTATGAAAAAAGCTATTATAAACATGTGTGTGCAGGTTTTTGTGTGGACATAAGTTTTCAGTTTTTTTTTCTAAATAGTAGATTTTACTTTTATATCAGTTTTTGGTTGACAGAGAAATTGAGTAGAAAGTACCAGCATTTCTCATACCCTACCCTGCACCCCACACAGTTTCTCCCATTAATACGTTACAGTAGTGTGGTACACTTGCTGCAACGATGAACCAATATTGATGTATTACTATTAACTCAGTTTTATAGTAGGATTCTCTCACTGTGTTGTATGGTTCTATGGGTTTTACCAGATGCATAATGTCATGTATTCACCAGATAGTACCATACAGAAGAGCTTCTCTGCCCTAAAGATCCTCTGTGCTCCGTCTCTACATCCTTCCCTCCTTCCCTCCTCCCATGAAACACTGGCAACCACTGATCTTTTTCCTCATTGCCTCAAATGTTTGTAATTTCTTTGTGTGGGGAACAAAATCCTATCCTCTAGCTACCTGAAAGGATACAATAAATTGTTGTCAATTATAGTTATCCTACCATGATACAGAACGCTAGATGACAAATGGGATTATGTCAAACTAAAAAGCTTCTGCACAGCAAAAGAAACTACCAACAGAGTGAAGGGATAACCTGCAGAATGGGAGACAATATTTACAAACTATTTATCCAACAACGGGTTAATATACAGAAGATTCAAGGGATGCAAACAACTCAACAGCAATAAACAAATAATCGGATCAAAAAAAGGCTGAGATGAATAGGCATTTCCCAAAAGAAGACATTCAAATGTCCAAAAGGTGTATGAAAAAATTCTCAACATCACCAATCACCAGGGAAATGGAAATTAAAACCACAGTGAAATATCATCTCACTCCAGTTAGAATTAGCTGTTATTAAGAGGACTGAAAATAACACATGCCAGCTAGAATGCGAAGAAAGAGGAACTCATACATTGTTGGTGGAAAAAGAAATTAGTGCAGCTATTATGGGAAACAGTTTAAAGATTTTTCAAAAAACTAAAAACAGAAATATCATATGATCCAACAGTCCCATTACTGGGTATATATTCAAAGGAAAAGAAGTCAGTATAGCAAAGATGTATTTGCACTCCCATGTTTATTGCAGCACTATTAACAATGGCCAAGAAATGTAATCAAACTAAGTGTCATTCAACAGATGAATTGATAAAATGTCTTTTATATACACAATGGAATACTATTCAGCCATAAAAAAAAAA
>NW_007736324.1:1260-4013 GCF_000696425.1 Galeopterus variegatus | reverse complement strand
AAAAAAAAAATCCTATTACTCACAGAAATATGGATGAGTTTGGAGGATATTGTATTAAGTGAAATAAGCCAGGAACAGAAAGAGAAATAGCACATGTTCTCACTTATATGTGGAAACTTAGAAAGTTGATCACATAGCATTTGAGAGCATAATGGTCATTACCAAAGGGTGGAAAGGGTAGGGGACAGGGGAGATAGTGAGGGGTTGGATAATGGACAGCTAGATAGGAAGAATAAGTTTTCAGTTTGTTTGGGTAAATACTAAAAGTGTGATTGCTGAATTGTATGGTAAGAGTATGTTTAGTTTTGTAGGAAACTGCCAAATTGTCTTCCACAGTGGCTGTATCATTTTGCATTCCCACCAGCAATGAATGAGAGTTCCTGTTGCTCCACAGCACTTGGTGCTGTTGGTGTTTTGGATTTTGGCCATTCTAATAGGCATACAACAGTATTTCATTATTGTTTTAATTTGCAATTCCCTAAAGACATATGATGTTGAACATCTTTTCATATACCTACTTGCCAGCTGTACATTTTCTTTTGTGAAGTGTCTGTTCAGTTCATTTTTTAATTTTTCAATTGGGGTGTTAATTTTCTTATGCTGGAGTTTTAAGAGTTCTTCGTGTACTTTGAATAACAAAGTATATTTTAATTAAGATATTTTCTCTTTTGCAAAGATTTTCTACCAGTGTATTATTCCATTTTGTGTGGCTTATAACAAAATACATGGAACTGGTTGATTTATAAAGAAAACAAAATTTATTGCTTACAGTTTCTGAGGCTGGGAAGCCCAAAGTCCATCTGGTGGTGGCAACAGTGACCCAGGGGTCTCACATTGCAAGATGGTGAAAACAGAGAGAGCAGAGAGAGAGAGAGAGAGAGACAGTTTCTTCTCTTAAAGCCCTCATAACCACGCCCCTAACCATCATTTTTAATCCATTCACTAATGCATCAGCCTACAACTCAATCACCTCTTCAAGGCTCCACCTTACAATTACCATAATAGGATTTCTCACCCTCTTAACAGTCACAGTGGGGGCTAAGTTCCTAATACGTAAATCTTGGGGGACACAACTCAAGCTTCAGGGAGTTTGAGGGGGACATAATTCTGTCCACTACACCTAGTGTGTGGTTTGTCTTCTCATTCTCCAGACATTATCTTTCTTGGGACAAAATTTCATTTTTATTTAATTCAAATATTTTTAAAATTTCTTTTGAGATTTCTTCTTTGACCCATGTGTTGTGTAGAATGTGTTGTTTAATCTTTAAGTATTTTGGGATTTTTCCCAGCTATATTTAGTTTTAATTCCATTGTGATCTGAGATCAGACACCACATGATTTCAATTATTTTAAATGTGCTAAGGTTTATTTCATGTTCCAGAATGTGGTCTATCTTGGAGAATATTCCATGTGAACTTGCCGTTGTTGGATTAAGTAGCCTACCTAAAGATTATATATAATAGTTAATTATATCCAGTTGATTGATATTTCTTTGGAGTTCAACCATGTCCTTGAGTGATTTTTTAACTGCTTTAATCTGTCCATTTCTAACAGAAGAGTGTTAATGTCTCCAACTATAATAATGAATTAATCTATTTTTCCTTGCAGTCTATCCATTCTTGCTTCACATACTTTGATGCTCACTTGTTGGGTGCATACATATTAAGGATTGTTACATATTCATGGAATATTGACTCCTGTATCATTATGTACCTCCCCTTCTTATCTTTCATAACATTCCTTGCTCAGAAGTCTGCTCGATCAGAAATTAATACTGCAACTCCCAATTTCTTTTGATTAGTGTTAGCATGGTATAGCTTTCTCCCCATTTCTCCACTTTTAGTCTATACGTGTATTTATCTTTAAAGTGGGCTTCCTGTAAAAACAATTAATTTTGTCTTTCTTTTTGATCCACTTTGACACTCTCTGACATTTCATTGGTGAATTTAGACTGTTGACATTTGAAGTGATTATTGGAATACTTGGATTAATATCTACTATGTTTGTTAATGTTTTCTTGACATTATCTGTTGTTTCTATTTTCCTAATATTTGTTGACCTTGCCCTTTGTTCCTATTTTTAGTCCCCATATTCTTTCTGCCATTTGTGGTTTTAATGGAGCATTTTATATGATTTCATTTTCTCTCTGTTCTTACATTATTATTTATAATTTATTTATTTATTTATTTTACTTTGTTTAGTGGTTGTCCAAGGGTTTGCAACTTAAGTTTACAATGAATTCAATTCCACTTTCACATAACACAATATTGCTTCACAGGCAATTCAAACACCCCATAATAAGAAAATATTCCTAGTGTGGGGAAATGATATCAATGAGGTGGTGGAGTAAGAAGAACCCAACACTACTTAGCCAATGGAAACCCCAATTCAGCAACACTACACTGACCAATTACTTTTGTGAGAAAACAAGAAACAAGTTGAGGTTCCTGCACCTCATGTGAACACAAATCCAACCACATCAAAGTTGGTAAAAAATTTTGTAGTCCTCACTCATCAGAGTGCATCTCCCTGGTATACCACAGCACGATGGGTGGAAACTCCCAAACCTTGTCTTCTCCCTATGGAGGAAAAGAATTTTGGAACATACATCTAATACCCAGACTTTTATGAGGCTATCGAAAGACTCCTTTCTGTTTTGACTGAACCTAAGTGCTGACTGGAAAAGGACACCAGGTTTGGTGCTACTGAGAACAAAGTGACAGTTTAAACAATAACACAAAAGCACAATCACC
>NW_007736324.1:0-709 GCF_000696425.1 Galeopterus variegatus | reverse complement strand
CACCACTGCCAGTCACATAATGATGAATATTGCCTGATTGCTAATATGAGGTATGTAAATTAGTCAAACTCACAGGAGCAGAAAGTAGAATGTTGGTTGCCAGGGGCTGGGGAAGAAGGGAGATTCAGTGCAATGGGTATAGAGTTACAGTCCCACAAGATGGAAAAGTTTTAAAAATCTGATACATAAAAAGCATTTTTAACTCTTCATAAAAATTTGCATAATTTTTATTTCCCAATAGTTTTACCTTGGATGTGTCTATGAGATTATGAAACATACAAAGCGAAATATCTTGTGATTTATTTGTGCCTCTCATAATCTTAACATTTTTCCTTGTATTCAACGTTTACTCAATTAAAAAAATAATGGGGTTTAATCCCTAGTTATATACCCAAAAGAAATAAATTTAAATGAAATCGATGGAAATTAAATATTTTTAGAGTGCTAAAGATGGCCCTCAAAAAATAATATCACAGTCCTAGCACTCTGCAATGCAATACAAATAGAATTAAGGCCCAAAAGTATGTTATGTTATGTTTGCAAACAAACACATTTACAGTACCTCTGTATTTTCCCTTCCTTTTTAAAAACAACTTTCAGATATAAATCACATGCTGCACAATTCAGTCATTTAAAGCATCCAACTGAATGAGTGTTAGTATATTCACAGATATATACCACGATCAACACAGTCAATTTTATTTATTTA
>NW_007736323.1:62935-66008 GCF_000696425.1 Galeopterus variegatus | reverse complement strand
GTTTAATATAATTTACCAACATTATCTTTGTAGCCAATCAACTAGAGACTATAATAACGTGAAAACAGACCTCATAGGACTCTGTTACAGCTTTAGTACTCCTGTGTTCAACAGAAAAAACCTTATAATACTCTTAAACACTAAAAATATAAAAAGAAATAATAATGTAGAACATCATTTACTGCCTGTTGCTATAATTGTTTAAAATGAGAACATAAATTTTGCTACTCACTATGCTGAATAATATGTTTCTGATTGGTTTGTCTAAAAACATTTTTTATTGTGCCCATGAAATTTTCATTATTTTTCTGATACATTATCAATTCATAGGATAGGATATACAAAGAAAGTAAGTGATACAAAAAATAATACACCTATCTTCATTTACGTGGCCCAGGATATGAGCAAGATACCTTATTTTTTCTATATATAAACAGCTTCCCAGAATGACCAGAAAAAGTCATGTTTTGTCTTTACTAAGTATTTTCCTTACGAATTATTGCACTAACTGTACAATTCATATCTTGCTGGGTTCCACCAGCAGGTTTTTCCTCCCTTTCCTAACCTCTCCCCTGCCAAACCCAAGAGTGAGCTGCCCTAATGCTTCACCCCTTGGCCCTAGAGATGGCCAGGGGATCTCCCTGGGGGGAGTGAGTGATCTGCCCGCCAACCCAGCCCTGTAGAAAAGACCCTCAGATGCGGTAAGGTTTCCGTCAAGCAGTTCCGTTTGTTGTTTGTTAAGCAAGCGTATTTAAGCTTTGCCAGCAGGGGAGTTCCCTCCACCCAGCCAATCAGGGTAAAGATCACGTGGTCATGCATGGGGGTTCCTTAAGCTATACTAAGCAATCATGCCTTGATCATGAGAGCGGAATACCAGGGCTGCCAATGGAATTAAACAAAAACAAAATGCAGAACCCAGCTGTCCCCTCCCACCTTGCTTCCTCTCAGTGCCATCTATAGGTGGCCGCATGGAGAGGGCCTTGCCTAAACCGCCATTTTGGTGTTACTGAATCGCATATGAGCCCAACATTTCCCCCTTTTTGTTTTTTATGAGGGTAGCTGAGGGCAGCTAGCCGCTGGGCCTCACCATCTCCCATGTGGTTGTGCCTATCTTAGGTTGTCCCCACTGATAGGGGATCTTACCTGTCATTGACTATCCAACTGAGCGCTGGGGGCAGGGGGGCGACAGCAGAACCCTAATACTCGGGCATGAAGCTTTTGCATAGCCATGTTGACCCATGGGTTTTGGAGGTTGTGGTCTTGTGCGACTTGCTCAACCACCTGAGTGAGCATGGTGATGGATCCGATATTTCTTTTTATTAAGGTCACTATTTTTCCTAATATACAAGGCTCAGAGGAAACTAAAAGGAGTAAAATAACGAGAGGACCTGCCACAGCAGAAAGCAAGGTGGTAAACCAAGGGGAGGTGGTGAACCAATTTTCAAACCAACTAGAGGTGGCGCTTTTTTCCCGCTTGTGTTTTTCAATACCCTCTTTAATTTTAGCTAGGGAATCTGTAACCACCCCCGAATGGTCAGCATAAAATCAGCACTCTTCAGCGAGGGCCACGCAGAGGCCCCCTTTCTGGAGGTACAGGAGGTCCAGTCCTCAGCGATTCTGTAAAACAACCTCAGACAAAGACGTTAGAGATGTTTGCAAGTACCCAACTGCCTTTTGCACCCTGTCCAGGTCTAGGTCAATCTCTTCTCTGACCCAGATGAGCATGGTTATGGTGGTCCTACGAAGAAGGGGGAGAGACTGCACTCCTCCAAACTGTTGGAGATGTTATCTTTGTGGACGTGGGTGTTCTGTGTATTACCATGCTCCCCTTATGATACAACCCCATCACTCCCCTTATGATACAAATCCGAACGTTGCTACAGCAATGGGAGTCTCCCATTTCCTCACACATCTCAGAGGGCACCAGAACTTACCTGGGCTGCTCCTATCGGGCAACAATATTGCTGACTGGCTAGCATCCAGCGGGCCCGAGGTCAACACCACTCAACAGGCCACCCAACTGCTTGAGCTAATGCATGTCAATTGGAGAGGATTTCACACCCATTATCCACAGGTCCCCATCTCCCAGCTCAAAAAAATTGTCCATACCTGTAAGTCATGCTCACCCTATTTGCAGGTCCCACTGCTGCAAGCCTCGGGCGTTAATCCCTGGGGATTGAAGCCCAACGTATTATGGCAAACTGATGTAACTCATTTTCCTAGCTTCGGAAAGTTAAAATACATATTTATGTCCATTGACACTTATTCCCATGCCTGTTAGGCAACAGACCACTGGGGAGAAAAAAGTAAGCATGCACAAAGCCATTTATTACAGTGCTTTGCTGTTTTGGGCCTCCCCTGTCAGCTGAAAACTGACAATGGCCCCTGTTTTATCAGCTCTATCTTTTAAACACGTGGGGCTTCCAGCATACCACTGGCATCCCCCACAACCCACAAGGCCAAGCCATCATAGAAAGACAAAATCAGGTATTAAAAACCCAACTTTTAAGGAACCCTCATGCATGACCGTGTGATCTTTACCCTGTTTGGTTGGGTAGAGGGAATCCCCCCCCCCCCTTGCTGGCAAAGCTTAAATACGCTTGCTTAACAAACAATAAACGGAACTGCTTGACAGAACCCCTGCAGCATCTGAGTGTCCTTTCTACGGGGCTGGGTTGGAGGGCAGATCACTCACTCCCCCCAGGGAGATCCCCTGGCCATCTCTAGGGCCGAGGGGTGAAGCATTAGGGCAGCTCGCTCTTGGGTTTGGCGTGGGAGAGGTTAGGAAAGGGAGGAAAAACCTGCTGGTGGAACCCAGCAGCTGGTGCCCCATGTGAGGAATGCTACTTTAGTATCCTCCTCCTCTCCTCCCACTGAGGGGAGCCTGGCCAGCTGTAGGATGGTTGGCAACTGATGGCGAAGCTAACCTAAGCCTTTGTCTGGGAACCTCTGAGTGTGAGAGGGGTCAACGCCCTGTGGGATCAAGCACAAAAAGGAATCGGGTGGAGTGAGAAGGCAGCCTACAGAATGGGAAAAAATATTTGCAAGTCATTTATTTGTTGAAAGTTTAATA
>NW_007736323.1:60440-62382 GCF_000696425.1 Galeopterus variegatus | reverse complement strand
TACAGAATGGGAAAAAATATTTGCAAGTCATTTATTTGTTGAAAGTTTAATATGGAGAATACATAAAGAATTCTTATAACTCAACAATCACTCTGTTGATTGTTCTCTTTGTTGCACATAAGTTCTTAAGTGTGATGTTGTCCCATTTGTCTAATTTTGCTTTTGTTGTCTGTGCTTTTGGAGTCATATTCAAGAAATCATTGCCAAATCTAATGTCATGAAGATTTTTCCCTGTGATTGCTTCCAGAAGTTTTATTGTTTTTGCTTCATATGAGGGTGTTTGGCCCCCTACCCCAAGGATTTTAGGCTTGGGGACAAGTTCCCAATTGGGTCTCCTCCCTTCACAGGACAGTGCGGTCCTCTCCTGTATCTTTAAGGCAGCGGAACTGCTTTCCCCCGACAGTGATGTCCATCTTAGGTCTAACCCCCTCAACGATGGGGACAGTCCAGTTGGCCCTAAGAGCCTTTCTTGTGTTTGGACACGATAGCTCCACTTGTGGCAGTCTTGAACTACTCCCTTGGGATAATGGGGCTGGGAGGTGCCCCCCACCTAGTTTAAAGGGCTGCCATGTTTGTCATACTTGGATTGGCACTCCCTCTTCCAGTGGAATCTCCGCTGGCACCAGGGGCAGGGGGTAGAGGGCTGGCCCCGCTTACCCCCTCCTGGGGGGTGCCCCTGGGGGGAATCCTGTCCCTTGGGGCACTGTTTCTTAAAGTACCCAATTTCCCCACAGCTGAAGCATTGTCTTTCTTGGTGTATATATAGTTCAACAGTTTGTCTTTTGAAGAATGCATCTCTATGTGAACATTAGATACTTCTAATAATTGGACCATGATCTAATTGAACTCACATAATAAATATTGTCATTAATAAAGAATAAAAACATTTTAAGTAAAGAGAAGAAAATAATTACAGCAGATTCTGGAATTTTTGTGGAAAATAAACAGTTCCTTGAATTAACACTTCCTTGAATTTCCCCTTTTTTATTACTAAAGTCTGGAAAATACTACAAGATAAAAATGGAGTCATAAAATAGAAGACCCTCAGAGGAAGTTCTATAGTGTGATACAAAGAACAAATTACAAGAGAAATTAGAAAATATCTTGAACAAATGTTGAAACACAACACAACAAAATGTATGGGATGCAGTACTCAGAGGAAAGTTTTCAGCAGTACACAACCACATTAAAAAACAAGACCTAACTTTCACCCCAAGGAACTAGAAAAAGAACCAAATAAACCTAAAGTTAGGAGAAGGAAATAAATAATAAAAATTTGAGCAGAAATAAATGAAATACAGAATAAACAAAACAGAAAGTGAACTAAACTAAGTTGTTTTTCTGAAAACAATCAACAAAAGTGGCAAATCCTTAGCTATACTAAGAAAATAATACAGAATAATAAAATAACAAAAATTAGAAAGAGGAGAAATTACAACTGATGGCACAGAAATGAAAAGGATCCAAAGGGATTATTATGAAGGCTTATACAACAGCACATTTGAAAGCTTAGAAAAAAACGGAATCATTTTTGGAAACATAAAACCATTAATACTGAGTCATGAGTCAACAAAAAATCTGAACAGGCCTATAAATAGTAAGGAGATTAAATCAGTAATCAAAAACCTCTTAAGAAGAAAAACCAGGAGCAGATTATTTCATTGGAGAATTCTAACAAACATATAAAATAGAATTAAAACTAATACTTTTCATAGTCTTGCAGAAATTTTTTTAAAAAGGGAACACTTTCAAACTCGTTTAATAAATCCAGTGTCACCTTGATACCAATGTCAGACAAAGAAACTATAAGAGTTTCTATGGAAACATATTTTCCATACTAAACTACAGACCAATATCTCTAATAAATATTGAACAAAAAAATTTTTAACAAAATTCCAGGAAATTGAATTGAAAAACAGATTAAAAGGATTATACACCATGA
>NW_007736323.1:51005-59396 GCF_000696425.1 Galeopterus variegatus | reverse complement strand
CAATACCTTCTAAAAGAATATAATACTTAGAATTAAAATTAACCAAGTAGGCAAACAACTTGTACACTGAAATTACAAAACATTGATGAAAAAAATAAAAACAAAAATAAGTTGAAAGACATCCTATGTTCATGGATTGGAAGACTTATTGTCAAATTTTCCATACTATCCCAAGTGATCTAGAGATTCAATACAATCTCTATGAAAATCCCAATGACATTTTTTTGTAGAAATAGAAAAATACATTCTAAAATTCATATAGAATATCAAAAAACTGAACAGTCAATAACATTTTGAGAAAGAAAAACAAAGTTGGAGGCCTCAGACTTCCTGATTTCAAGACATAGTAAAAACCTTCTGTAATCAAAACACTGTGGTACTGGCATAGAGGCAGATACATATATATTTGTGTGTGTGTGTGTGTGTGTGTGTGAAGTGAGAGAGAGAAGAAAGAAAGAAATCTATATATGGTCAAATGTTCTTCAACAAGGTTGCCAAGGATATACAAAGGAGGAGAGATAATCTTTTCAATAAATGGTGTTGATAAAAGAATAAAGTTGGACCATTACCTTATACCATATACCAAAATAAACTCAAAATGGGATAAAGACCTAAATAAAATCCCCAAAACAATAAAACTTCTGGAAGCAATCACAGCGGAAAATCTTCATGACATTAGATTTGGTAACGATTCCTTGAATATGACTCCAAAAGCACAGACAACAAAAGCAAAATTAGACAAATGGGACTACATCACACTTAAGAACTTATGTGCAACAAAGAGAACAATCAACAGAGTGAAAAGGCAGCCTACAGAATGGGAAAAAATATTTGCAAGTCATTTATTTGTTGAAAGTTTAATATGGAGAATATATAAAGAATACTTATAACTCAACAATAACAACAAATAAACAATTTAAAAAATGAGCAAAAGGAGTCTGTTTGTGGTTCATAAGCATGATGATTGGGTTTTCATGCTATGTGATGTGCTTCCCTCTAAACCTTGTTACAACGTTTGCATGTTACTGGTCTGACCAGAAAAAAAAATTAATTAAAAATGGGCAAAGCCTTGAATAGACATTTCTCCAAAGATGATATACAAATGGCAAACAAGTATGTGAAAAGATGCTTAGCATCACTAAACAACAGAGAAATGCAAATCAAAATCGCAAAAACACATCACCTCACACATTGTTAGCATAAACACTGTAAAAAAATAAAAAGCAAAAAACAAATAAAAAGCAGGAGATAGCAGATGTTGGCAAAAATGTGGAGAAGTTGGAACCCTTGTGCATTTCTGGTGGGAAAGTAAAATGGTTCAATTCCAGGAAATGGAATTGAAAAACATTTCAGTATTGAAATACTGGTTCAGCCAGTATTGAAAACAGTATAAAGGATCCACAAAAGCTTCAAATAGAATTAGTACATGATCCAGCAATCCTACTTCTGAGTATGTATCAAAAAGCATTGGAAACAGGATCTCTAATATATATTTGTATACTCATATTCATTATAGCATTATTCAAAGTAGCCAATATATAGTAACAATCCAAATTTCCATTGATAAATGAATGAATTAAAAAAATAAAACATGGTGTACATACTCATACAATGAATATTTTTTGGCCTCATAAAAAAAATGAAAGAAAATCGTGTTGTATACTACAATGTGAGAATCTTGAGGTATTATGCCAAGTGAAATAACCCAGTAACAAAAGGCAAATAGTGCATGATTTCTCTTGTAGGAGTGTCTAAAGTGTTCAACCTCTTAAATACAGAATATAAAATGGTTGTTTCCAGGTGCAGGAGCAGGAGGAGATTTGCTCAATGAATGTATAGTTTCAATTTGCAAGATGAAAAATTGTAGAGATCTTTTAATAGTGCTAAATTAATAGTGTTAATAGAGTTAACATTATTGTACTGTGCATTTAAAAATGGTAAAAGTGGTTAATTTTAAGTATGTGTATTTCACCACAATAAAAAATAAATATTAAAAAAGTCATGAATTTTTAAAAATTTCTCAAGTGATATCTCTTTAATGCAGATAGATTTTTTAAAAAAATTAAATACATTTCACAATATTAGGGGTTTTATGTCAAAGAACAACAAGGTGGCATTCAATATTTTAGTAAAATTTTCCACAATTTTATTTTTGGTCATCACTTTTGCTGGCACAAACCCTTTTTAAAAATATACTCAAGCTAGTACAGAAATACTCATATTAACCAAGCTGTATGTACTGATATATACCATTAAAATCTAACATTTATAGTAACTTGTCAAACATAGATAAAACTGATAAATAACAAAAGACACTTTATTAATGAATATCTTGTAATAATATCTAACTCAGTGAGTATCTTCACTTTAAAATCCTCTTTAAAGTTAAAATGTTTTATTATACTAACTCAATGTCCATAATACTCAAAGCAATATACAGATTTAACACCATATCTATCAAAATTCCAATGACACTCTCCACAGAAATAGAAAAAAAAAAAAAAAAAAGCAATTCGAAAATTTGTATGGAACCACAAAAAGACCAAATAGACAAAGGAATACTGAGAAAGAAAATAAAGCTGAAGACATCACACTTACTGATTTAAAGTCATAACAATAAAACAGTATGACACTGGCATAAAAACACACACATAGACAAATGGAACAGAATAGAGAGCCCAGAAATAAATCCAGGTATATATGGTCAACTAATTTTTCACAAGGGTACCAAGAGGCCACAATGAGGAACAGATAGTCTCCTCAATAAATGGTGCTGGGAAAACTGGATTTCCACATGCGAAAGAATGAAATTGGACCCTTGCCTTAAACCATACACAACAATCAATTCAAAATAGATAAAAGACCTAAATGTGAGACCTGCAACCATAAAACTGCTAGAAGAAAACATATGGAAAAACCAAGTTAGCATTGCTTTGGTAATAACTTTTTGTACGTCACACCAAAAACTCAGGAAACAAAAGTAAAAATAAAAGTTAGAACTATAGCAAATTTAAAAGTTTCTGCATGGCAAAGAAAATAATCAACAAAATGAGATGACAACCTATGAATGACTGGGAAAAAAAAATGGCAAGCCGTATATCTGATAGGGGGTTAATATCCAAAATTTATAAATACCTCTTACAACTCAATAGCAGAAAAACAACCAGATTTAAAAAACGGGCAAAAAACCTGAACAGACATTTTTCTTAAAAAGACATAAAAACAGGCAACAGGCATATGAAAAGGTGCTCAGCATCACTAACCATCAGGGAAGTGCATATTAAAATCACTATGAGATATCACCTTGTACCGTTAAGGATGGCTATTATCAAAAAGACAAGAGATAACAAGTGCTGACAAGAGTATGGAGAAATCGGAACCCTAGTACACTGTTGGTGGGAATTTAGGTTGGTACAGTCATTATGAAGAACAGTATAGAGGTCCCTAAAGCAATTAAAAATAAAACTGCCATATTACCCAACAATCCCTTTTCTGGCTATTCTCCCAAAGGAGTTGTAATCATCACCTCCTAAAGTTATCTTCACTCCCACATTCATTGTAGCGTTACTTACAATAGCCAAGATATGGAAAAGACTCAAATGTCCATCAAGAGATGAATGTGCAAAGAAAATGTGTTGTGTGTGTGTGTGTGTGTGTGTGTGTGTGTGTGTATATATATATATATATATATATATATATATATGTATATGTATATGTATATGTATATGTATATATAGATGTATATGTATATGTATATGTATGTGTATATATATAATCAATGGGATATCATTCAGCCTTAAAAAAAAGCAATTCTGACATTTGTCACAGCATGAGAGGACCTGGAGGACATTATGCTCAGTGAAATAAGCCAGATAAGACCTGGAGGACATTATACTCAGGGAAATAAGAAAGATACAGAAAGAAAAATATTGCATGATCTAACTTATATTTGTGTGGGGGTGGGGGAGGGGGAAGAGCTTAAATACATAGCGATAGAAAATGAAACATTGGTTACCATCAGTGGCAGCAGAGAAGGGGTGGAGACGGGAAAGGAAGAGAAAATGAGGAGATGAATATCAAAAGATACAAAATAGCTGTTATGTAGGACTGTAGGATGAAAAAGTCTAGAGATGTAATTTACAATATAAGGACTTAATGTAATAAAATTGTATTGCATTGGGTATTTTTGTTGAATAAGCAGATTTTAGCTTCTTGTCACAAAATAAGTAGCTGTGTAAGATGATAGATATATTTATATACTTTATTATAGTAACCATTTTACTGTCTATATGTATCCCATCACATCATGTTGTAAACCTTCAATATACACTATAAAATTTATTCAAAAAAAGAATGTATAAATTCAAGTGTGTGTATAACAAATCTTATTGTTCTAAAAAGAAATTGTGACCTTCAGAAAGACATAATTTGTATTGTATTCTCCAAATTTATTATAGAATTCTAGTGGTTTAGCTCAAGACAAAATATCGCAATTAAGCTTTACAAATATGTGTTGCCTATTGGCAGCAGTTTATAAAAATTACTGTTAAGTAACAGACCATTAAACCATAATGCCCTTTTAGCTCTAGATATTTGGACATACTTCTCTTTAATTGAATATATGAATTGAATACTGAAGGTCATTCCTTAGATTTGGAATGTATAATAAACTAAGAAAACTCTAAGTTCTGCACATTTTCCAATTGCTTATTATGCACAGAGCTAACATTGTCACTATATGTGGCATCTCCAGATGGCAAGTACATAAGAGGGAGATTGGGAAAACATGTAAAATCAATTACAATTGCAGGTAACATTAAACTTTGAAGCCAAATCATTAATATGTTGAAGATGCATCTGTTTACAATTCTTTGAATCATTTAAGAACATTTCTATCTTATTCTAACTCAAGAGCCTCTTACATGTTGTAACTGCTAAACATCCTCTGTCTGAATTAAGACCATATGTGAAGTTTAGGCCTATTACCAAGGAGTCCATCTGGAGAAACTGATGTCAATTCCATGGTTAAATCTTGATGTCCACATATGAGCCTCAATAAGAAAGGCACCTAAGTTAGTTGATTAAATAGACTCTTCTATGTTTTTAAAAATATACTCGTGAAATTTTATAGACATAACTTTTACTTAAAATTAAATGTATTATTATTGATACTAAAGCATCTAATTTATATTTAAATAACTTTTAAAACTTTTCTTGCAACTATATCAATTCTTTCATAATCTAGGTCCTTCTTAGAGTATCAGAATATAGAATCCAGTAAATTAGAAACAATAAACAAGTTATAGATTATTGAAACATCTCTTAATAAAATCATATATATATATATAAAGTGCCTACCATTTAATTTCTAAAAAAAAATATTATGAATATTTACCCTTTCATAAGCCCTTTAATAGGATTTTGTGAAACAATGTTGGTTAATAGAATGTCTTGCCCAACAATATACAATTCTGTTACAATTACTAAACTCTCAAAAGATAAATATTCAAAATAAGTACAAAAAAATACTGTACATAAACAGACATGTCATTCCAGCCCTCATACTTATATATTCTGTTTTCTCTGAAATAGAAATTTTGCTCTATAGATTAGTTAATAATACCTAAAACTGTAATAATTTTGACTCTTTTATTTAGATGAAAGGAAAATATTACGGAATTCTAAATGCAGAAACAGCTACAGGAATCCAGGTAACTTCTATTATGTAAGAAAAGAGATTTGCAAAACTGTAAAGAATACCACTCTTACAACAATTATTTTTTGTTTTGAATTATATAGTTCTTTTCACAAAAAGTATGCAATTTATATTAACATGTAACAAATTTATTATTGTTATTTTAAAATAAATTTATAAATATATATTTTGATTCTCAGACTTTATTTTGAATACAGTAAACATTGACGCATGTAAGCCAAAAAAACAAAAGCTCTTTGCGGTCCTCTTAATAGATCAATATAGTTTGCAAGGGTGTGAAAAGTGGTCCTTGAAGGTAGGTGAAGATATCTTATTCGTTTCATTTAGGAAGTACAGCTACATGTACAGTACACAAACAATATATAGTACATCTGTGACATTAAAATTCCATGCAGGATGGGGAAAATTTGGAAAATATGTCCAAAAGAATCTTTTAGAAATATTAATGGGGGGGGGAAAGTTTTATAAATGGTACTCTACATTAAAGTTTCAGAAGGGGGAGAGGAGTTTGCTTACTTAGTATTAGGGTATTTGTGGAAGAGCATCCATTTCACAGGCATTTTTTGTCTTATTTGGTTCCAACATAAGTCATACATTTGGCTGAGCCATTGGATATGACCCTCTGTGACCATAAAACTACCATGCCTGGTGGTGAGATCTGTGTATGCCTGTTGTGTCTTCCTCATCTTAATCATCCAATTTCCTCGAGTATATCAGTACAAACTTTAGTCTTCCTATACCTCCCTTTGGGGTAAGAAACAAAAGTGGAATTTACTTGCTCTCCAGTACCACGGGGTCCTTGAAAGTGTCAAGCATGTGCTTCTGATTTCTTCTTGTCCACACACATTTAAAGCTGCTTTTTGTAATTTACTTCCACGATGCCTTTGTGGTACATGACTCACGTGCAAAGACGCTACTTCTCAAAATTCCAGAGAGGAGTGGCTTGAGATATTTCTCTGCTCTTGGATCTCCAACTCCTATGGTTTGACGGGCAATGGAAAAATACGTCACGCTGACCTCTCTCAGTGAATCAGTAATTTCTAAATTCTGATTACAACATTTCTAATGTTCCTTTATTTTTCCCATGAAAACTTTAGTCTCTGGCTGAGGAAAGCTGACATAGCATCCCTGAAGCATTATACCAATAACTTGAAGTCACTGTACTCTTCACTGCCACACATTTGGGGTAAAATTAATTAACTAGTTAATTAATTAATTGATAGATAAAGTTAGTTGCACCTGAGCATGTCCTTGATGAAACAAGAAAATTTCTTAATATTATTAAACCTTAACATTTGAGAACACATCACTTTAATATACTGTTTTAAAAAGTGGGAAGTATGGATAAGTGTCTGTGGCAACCCTGTCCAACTGTTGGCTTCAGGAAAAGCACTTGGGCAATTGTTTCAGCTGCAGGTTGAACTAGCCTCAATTGCCTCAATAAAAATTAAAGAATAAGAAATTTTCCCTCAATTCAATATAAGTAGAAGCCATATACTTCAGTATGTCAGTACTGTCATAAGCCACATGAGCTCAGAAATCCAGCCACATGAACTCAGAAATCTGGAAAGAAATGTCACATGTTCTTGGAAGGTGTACCTGGGAACTATGTGTGGAAAAAATTGAGTACTTTGATTTCTTCCTAACAGGGTGAATTCCTCATTCTCACTCTAAGTGATTAACTTCAAAGTACTATCTATTCAAGATGAACCTTTACGATTTCAGGCCCTTTATTTTTTTCTTGAACTTTTTACATTTACTGACATTACAAGATTTCCTTATGTAGATTTTATTCTCATGTTTGCAACTTACAACAGCATCAAGTGATACTGTACAGTTTTGTTTTATTGAGGAGACAAAATTTCCTGGTTTAGAATTTACTATTTCTTAGGAAAGTGCAATCTCTTCAGCACTCATAGCCTCTTTTTGTCTGTGACAACCTATTATTTTCAAGCTTTTCTATAAAAAAAATTGAAAACATGCATTTGTGTTATTATTACTGTGAATAAAAAAATAAGGTTACTAAATCCAGAAGGGAGACTCACTCATAATTTGATGCCATATTAATGATTCACCTTTACAGCAGATTTTAGAATCATATTCCAATAATCCCTGGTTCGATAAAAGATACTCAATCTATATTAATGAAAGAACCTAGTTCTAATTACCAGCTTCTAAAAAGAAACAAAGCATCAAATTCATATTGTTAGTAAGACCTTTCATAGTCAAGTAGTTAGGAAATAGAATGCCATTTTACAAGTCATGTGAAAAATAATATTTTATTAAAAATTTGTAAGACAAACAATAAATAAAATGATAGAGGAAATAGTCTTTAAATTAACTTATCTTTCATTTTCAACCTATCTGCTACATAAGACAACAGACATTCAGAAATCAGAAGTGTATGGGTCAATAAGTTACTAACCCATTTTTGATTGCCAGACACTAAGAACAGTTATGGCTGAAACACAGGATGGATGTATTACTCATCACTTTTTAGAGTGTTTACTCTAACAAAGACTGCAGATAGATATTCCAAGAGAGGAATTGGGAACAATGTCAGTAGAAAGTCACTCTTTAATATTGAAAATAATACCATTTAGCACATAGGGAATAGCACTGGCAATATACAGAAAACCTCTTTAAGTAATGGTTTGTATATGTTTTCCTGAGGA
>NW_007736323.1:48737-50449 GCF_000696425.1 Galeopterus variegatus | reverse complement strand
TTGTGCTTATTCTTTTAAGAGGCCAGAAAGTGTCCTCTTGTCCCATATTTAAGAAAAATATAAGTCACAATCAAAAGCAGGAAGGCCAGTGAGGCAAGTTGAATGCCACCACACCTTTGCTAGACACAGATTTCTGCTATGTGGATGCAGTCTTGCCCTGGAGGAGTCTTCTAGATCCTCCAGTGCCTAGCCCTATGGGAACATGATTATACTCTCTGAGCTTCCTCAAGAAAATAAGTTATTTCCTTGGGGAAAAAAGGGATAAGTAATGAAAATAATGGGGATTCCTCCTAAGTAGAAATGCCCAGCAAAATTCAGATTCTCAGTTCAATTTCAATTGCAGATAATGAATAAATTTCAATATATGTCTCAAGTATTATATGAGACACACATATTAAAAAAAAATTGCCATTATCTGAAATTCGAATTAAACTATGTGTTATGTATTTTTATTTGTTAAATATGACAACCTCACTCCTGAGGTAAATTTTTCTGCAATTTTTTTCTTTTTTGCTATACGTTTCTGTCAAGGCAACGTCACCTAAATGTGTCTTGTTCACTGAATTCTTAACACCAAGCTCCTGCTCAGCATGCCAGTGTCTTGTTCCCTTCTGCTTTTCTCGTGCCCTGTCTCAATTACCCTGTACTACTCACTCAGGCTCTGCTTCCAGCTTCTGTTCTTCTCCTCAAATTGCACTGGCTTCACACTTTCCTCTCTGCTGCCTGTCTGTCTGCCCCAACTTAGACACTGACGTTGATACCATTAACCGAAATGCTCTCCTACAGCAGATTTGAGATATTTTCATTGGAGAACTGTCATTTCCTGTGGCCTTTCCTCATGTCTCAGATCTGCAGCCCAAGATCCTGAAGGGACTGGCCCTCTCTACTACATTGATACAATTAATGAACCAATATTGTTACATTGTCATTAACTAATGTCCACAGCTTAAATTATTAGGCTTCACTCTTAGTTTTAGGGGATTTGACGAAATACACAATGTCATATACCCACCACTAAAATATCACACAATAGTTTCACTGTCCTAAAAATGCATTGTGTTCCATTTACTCATCCTTCCCTCTTTCCCCTGAACCCTGGCAACTGCTGATAATTTCACTGTCTCCAGACATTGGCCTTTTCTGTAATGTCATATAGTTGGAGACATAGAATGCAGGCTTTTCAGACTCACTTCTTCCATGTAGCAATATGCATTTAAGTTTTGTCCATGACTTTGGGTGGCTTGACAGCTGATTTCTTTTAAATGCTGAATATTGCTACATTGTATGGATGTGCCATTCACTTATTGAAGGATGTATTGGTTGCTTTCAAGTTTGGGCAGTTATAAAAAAAGCTGTTATAAAGATTTCTGTGCAGGTTTTTGTGGGAAAGTGAGTTTTCAACTAGGATAATGATTGCTATATTATATGGTAATCCTATGTTAGCTTTGTAATAAACTGCTAAAATGTCTTTTAAAGAGGCTGTGAATACTTTTATATTCACACCAGCGTTTATGAGAGTTCCTGTTGCTCCATATCCTTGCCAAATTTTAGTGACATCAGTGTTTTGTATTTTGGCCATTGATTGGTGGGTATTAATATTTCATTGTTGTTTTGACTTGCAATTCCCTTATGACATGTGATGATGAGTGTCTTTTCATTTGCTCATTTGCCATTTATATAATATTTCTTTCGTTAGGTGTCTATTTGCCTGT